>NW_026096236.1:0-21656 GCF_023614345.1 Adelges cooleyi | reverse complement strand
TGTTTTGCGCGGGCGAACGTTCGAAACGAGGCGAGTGGTAATGGCGACAGAGTAGTAAACAAGTACCATTGCGGCCTGGTGTCTACTATAAGAGACATGATTTTAAAGGCTGTTTGTAAATGCTGTAGTCATAATAACAGACTGGAGGCTGTATAAACATCTATAACAACATGTTCTTCATCGGTGAAAAAATCCTCAACATCATACTACCAACTTAGACTGTCTGTAACTGATGTGTACACTGTCTGTCCCAAACATTTAAACATACGAAATACTGACAAATTATGCGTTGTAGTCTTTCGAAATAATTATTTTTGAAATCCATTTTAAATAAATTTTAATAAAAACTCGTGTGTTCTTTGTGGTGTTGCAAACGAGAAACCAAACACAAAGAAAACAAATTTGGTCGTTGCTACAGTTAATTTTATCATATTTATTCTATCAAGTTATCGCACTACCTATAGTTAATGACCATTATTTTTATCATTGCACCTATTTCCAAGCTCTATAGGTTGTATACAATATATATACGCACTTTATTAATATCATTTAAGATATTTTAAAATTGACTTTTGTCCGCCTAAAATGTTATTCCAGACCACTGTGAGGCGGTTGCCTATGCAAGTTTATTGAATTAAAGATTTTTTTTTTTGAATGGAGTGTCCATTCTATTGGTCTGATTTTCTTTCTGAGTTTTCGAGTTACCGGCAGATGACCTAAGTTTTTAATTGTACTGGTGGTTGGAGAAAGTGTTTCTGACAAAAAGATTTTTGGTTTGGAGTTTATATTGGTTACTCTTTTATACTATTTTTTAACGTTGTTGCCGCTTTTCATTGGTTGTTTGGTTCTGTTTTTTAATTGGCTGCGGCAGTATTATTATTTTAATTATTTATCGTTTTTGTTTTCTGTGTGGTATGGCCGGACATTGACTACGTTGATCAGTTCCGTATGTTGTGTAATTGGTTCTATAATTTCCAATGTGTTTTTACTCATTATTTTACTATGATACTAAGGTATCCCAAAAATTTTTAACACTACAAAAAACTAAAAAATACACCACCGACCAGCTTCAATTTTTGCTATAAAAACACTCGCAGTGCAAATAATAAATAGTCGTATATCAAATCTCAAATCCCCTGTGCATTACATGATATTTATATTTTCACTGAAATTTGACTCACAGGTAATGTTATGTATATCATCAGCATTGGGTTTTCATAATAATTATGAAAACCCAATAATTATTATGATGTATACAGATATGATGGAACAACTCAAACAAGTTTATTATCTAGAGGCGGTGGTTTACTATCGCTATTAGTAATAATTTTCATTCAAAGCTTATCGTAATTGAAAATAATAATTGTATAGAATTATTATTTGTACGTTTAAACATTTCTATTCTCTTTTGGCTCTGTGTATATTCCAAATATTTTCAATGAATATGTATACAATTCTTATATTGATTATGTTGAATCGTTATAATAAAAATACCATGGTGCTATTTTTTTACTAATCGGGGATTTCAACATACCGTCAGCAAAAATTCCAAATGTATACTCTTATTTTGATGATAAATTAGCATTTTTAAACCTTTCTCAATTAAATTGTATAAAACATAATAAAGACACTATTCTGGATTATGTCTTAACAAGTTCTGCTATTATTGGTGTAGATTTATGTCCAATTTATACCCAATTATGTCTATTGATGTATTTAACCCTCCAATAACTATTTTGGGATGGGAATGGGAATGGGGTTTTGGAAGGGTTTGGTCCACTTGACGAACATATCCTTATATCCTCCCGTGAACATAAATTGTCTCCCGTGTTTGTGGACTCGTACGCAAGCTGTTATATACAAAAACCTTGAAACGAAAAAATGTAGCATACTAACAGTGATATGGTTTTAATAGTAAATGAGATCATTATGGAATGATTGTAATAAAAAAATAAAACATACCTCGATACCTTGAAGCACACAAGTGATTTCGGGTATGCTTGAGTTCGTGATAAAAAGCGGGCAGTAATCGAGAACATTGACATTCCATCATGTCTTGATTGCGCGCTAAACAATATGAATGTGGTCGTTTATGCATTCAATAATTTAATATAACTGAAAGTACTGAGATTGTCGTTTAAAAACGACAATTAATTGTTGTGTACAGACATTGACCTATTCTGACGATAAGATAAAACTTTATACAAGAATATATGTCAATTTATTGACTATAAACTTCGGTGTTTATAGTCAATAAATCACAAACCCCCTTCGGTGGGTAGGTGAACTATGACTATTTAACGTTATGCATGTAAAAATTGTGGAAAATTATTTTAACACTAATAAAAAAAATAATAATTAAAGAGCTCACTTAGAAGAAAATTGAATTGGGCTGTTATTACATAGGTCAGTTATTGAAAAAAGACTATAAATATTACAAAACAACTATTACTATATACTGCAATTATATTTTTCTATTTCTACTATACCTTTGACCATTTTCAGCTTGTGTTTCATAAGACCTAGGTTGTGTGCACACATCAACTATTATCCCTGATACCAGTTTACTATTAGGTTTTATTTCAAATAATATTTTTTCATTAACTTGTAATTTACATAATGGTTTATAAGACTTTTTTATTATAATAAAATCTAGTTTTTATTCATTCGATGAAATTACATTTTTATAATCATCTATATTAACTATTGTAGATTAAAGACAAGAACAGAAATTTTTAGTTTTAAGACTTCTCAACATTAGTAACTGCGCAGGCGAACACTGTTTTCCGTTGGGTGTATTTCGATATTACAATTCATGTTCAATATGTAGATCTTTTTCTGTATCCACAGATTTTTTAGTCATTTTTGACAGTTTGTATGGTGGTTTTTTCCTCTTCAATATCTAAAATTCCATTGTGGTAAAAGGTGGTCCATTATCTCATATCTTGCGTTTTAATCGTTTGTTCTAGTTCTTTAATGCAGTTTTTCATACCGACCGGCTGAAGAAAGAAAACAAGAACAAAGAAACTTGTTTTAAAAATATGTTAAAACCAAACATTTAGTCCAACTATAAAGGTGTATCGCCAATCATTGATCCCGTATACATCTTATCAATCCATTTATGCCCATAACATTGAGTTATCTTTTTCTTGGTCTTTTTCTGAGTGCACCAGAGCGCGAACGTCGTCACGGCCATCGGGATTTGATTTATTTCTGTTGTGTGTTATATTTTAACACTAACAGACTTATAATTGTTGTACTTAATTGTAAAATGTATAAGATACTTTCACCAGACCATACCATACTATAAGAATTAATATCCCAGCCACCAAATTGACTAGTCACGGAGCCACCCGAAGGGATACCAACATGTACAATATTTATATAAAATTGCACGAGTATTATTCGTGTATGTTGTGCAGCTAGTAGGGTTGGTGTTAATTCACCGTCCACTCAGTTTGTGCACATAAGAGGCCGTGGATCTTCCACCACGTATCTAGATCTCGCATCTTCTTTTTCAGTTACTTCTTCGTATTTAAACTCTTGGCAGAGTGGGCTCTTGGGTTTACCCGTATCTCGGCTATAACCCGTAGGATATAGCCGGCAGGATCGCCCCTGTTTCGCGACGCGGTAGGCTCGTGCCTTAACGGTACGCGGTTTCTTGCAATCCGGGGGAAGTACGCGACCAGGAATCGGCTCGTCACCTACCTGGTATTCAGTACCTCACGCCCGTTGAGCTGTTCAGGATCTTGTAGAGCGCTCAGTGTTTGGGACAGTCGACATTTCGACGGACTTGGTTGGCTTCCGGCAACAAGCTCTCCGTCCATATTGTCCTCGACCGGCAAGTGGTCCAGGTTTCTAGTCACGCGTATCAGCCCGGTGTCTACGCATGGAAGTTCTTGAACAATATCGGTTGTTTTGGTGTACTGTCATACTATTTACCAGGAGTGTGAAAATCCCGTTTTGCATTAACCAAGTGTCGCTGAAAATTTTCCAGAAAATAATACTGACCGTGTATCTGTACTTTATCTTCTCGCTGACTGTGCCAAAGTGCCCAGAAATCAATGCCGGCAAACACATCTATCCGTATGACCGGAGATACTTTGTTTCCTCCTGCATATTCATGATCAGTGCAGCCATAATGACTATGGGTGTAAAATATGTGTTATTCTGTTTATTTTTAAATAAAAGTAGGGAGTGAACATCGTTTTGGTATTCTTAAATGTTTTTGTTTGGTAGTTTTTTTAAGCTTGAGATGTATGAATCGGAAGACACAAGCAGATCATTTATAAGGTCTTGGTTTTCTATTTAGTCTTGAATTCTTCGTAGTATGTTGCTCTTTGTAGTATTTAAAATCATTATTCCTACACTCTTGAGCCTCCTCTGTCAATTAGCCTAAAAGAAAGTTTATATTTTGTATTAAAACAAATTAAGTAAGTATCTAAAAAAATATAATTTACTTAATTACCTATTGGAAGTAGAGCATGGTGAATAACTTGAGTTCCGTGTATTAATATATTGTTGACACTTGAAGACATGTAGAACCATGGATAAAGTAAAACAAAATACCTATCTAGCAGTTTCAATTGCATAATTTTCAAATACTTCTTCATTAATATTATGACCACTTGCCATTGCCCTGAGAATATTGTCAAATCGTTTTACAAAATGAACGTCCACACCCGTAATTTTGGCAGATTTTTCAGCATCCTTAAAAAATCTTCGACCAGTGTTGCCGTCATTTGTGGTATAACTGCATCATGGAGATCGACCCATCGAATTGCACATAGATTTTTTAGTTTAAAACGGTTAGTCTGCGTAAATATTTCTTCCATTAACAATTGCAAAGTATTTTGTTTTTTTGGGTAACCAAAAAATTATTTACACATTGTATAGTACTCATACAGTTTCCTGTTTCGGGGACTTTACAACTAAACGTTTTAGCCACCCTTTAAATAGTGTTTATTAAAGAATAATTATCGATTAGAAATTTTACGCATTGCATCATTCTGCACATACCCGACGAACAAAATATGTAAGTCACTTTTTGACTTTAATAAAATATTTTTTGTTTTCTTACTAGACATTGAGAGGATACTACACCGCTAGGATTTTGGCCTTCAAACTCTTGCTGTGCGAGGGACACAAGGTTAATATTAAATATTCAAGATTATCATTTTGTTGATCTGTTTAATAAAAATTAATGACTAAGAAATATTAACATGGTAATTTGATGATTTTTACATAATTATTCAAAAATTTAAACATAAAAAAAAAATAATACATTTCACAGAAGTGTTCATAGATATAGTTGATTATATTAATATTTCTATACTACAGGTTCAAACCAAAGTATAAAAATGTAAACAAAAAAAACCTTTTTTCAAGGTTTTTAATTGTTTACATAATTATACTTAAGGTTCAAACCCATAGTATAGAAATATTAACATAAAGATACAGAAAATTTTTACATAATTATTAAACAATTACATAGTATATATTATAATTAATAAATTATAATATATACTATAATTTATAAATTTATAAGCCAATAGTTAGATCAATCCCAAAACCACGATTGAATTTCCAGGAAAGCTAAGCGCACTGAAGGAATTAGATTCATCAAATGCTCATTTCGAATATTTCATAATAGTAGTCGCGTTACTTTTTAAAATAATTTTTTATTTTCAAGATAGCCATTTTATTTAAAATAACAATAACAAAAGTTATTTTATTTGTCAAATCTTCGTGGGCCACCCTGTACATCGTCATTGCCAAAACAATACTACGTATCTCCAAAATGTAAATTTTTCAGGAGACACAAAAAACTAATTAGAAAATCAAATTTTATAATTTGATTATAAAATAATTGTGGTTACTACGTGTATAATATGTTTAATTTGCTAGATCCAATAGGCTTATGTTCATGGTAATGTATTATTGTTATAGATATTAATATTGAAAATAAAAAACACTAATGTAACGTTCAGGTACATAATATATTTAAAATAATCATGTTATGTATTTGTTGCGTCAATTAAAGTGTACTTAACTATTTTGAACATATTTTTGGATATCATATCTTTATGAAATTTAAAAAAAATAGTTTGATACAATATTTTATGAACATTGTCCATCTACGGTATGTTAAATCTACCACACTAACAAAATTATTTCTGTTTGCAAATGTTATTTAAAATCTGTACATAGAATCATTAAATTTTGAATACATATTTTAAAAGCGTATTTTATTTGTAAATATTAGTAATAGTTTCATTTTTTTAAAATTATTAACTACTGTATTACAAATCAGTAGCACACATTACGTACAAAGTGTGTTAAAAAAATACCCAGAAAAAATTCCTACCATTAAATTATTAAGTGTTATAACACTCTTATTATATAGAAATTAGACAGAGATAATTTTCAATTCTCAAATATATAACCAGTCATTATCTCAAACTAGTTATTTACAGAGCGTATTTATAGTTAGTCATATTGTACAAAACTGTGATTCTATAATATAAAATATTTTGTAAAAATTGGGAAATATTTTAAAAATTATAAAAATGCTATGGATACTTGAGTTGATTGAGTTAACTTATAAAGATTTTTTTTATGTCATTGGTTGGGTTAGACTTTGATTGAATAACTCAATAGTTATAATAAATAATATTACATATTAACACTAGCGATACCACAATATTATATGGGAAATGTAACAGTCAACGACAGTTTGGAACAGGCTTTGCGGTCCATAGAAGCCTGGTACCGGTCATAAGAGTTTAGAGATATCAACCCGAGAATTTCCGTATTGACCATTAGAGCCCAGTGGTTTGATGTTAGCCTTATAAGCGTACATGCACCCACTGAGGGTAAACCCCAAGAGGAAAAGGAAACCTTTTATGAAGATTTAGAAAGTACTATAAATACACTACCCAACAACAATATACACATACTACTGGGAGACCTAAATGCAAAGATAGAAAAGGAGACAGTATTCAAACCAACAATCGGTTCACATAGTCTACATGATACAACAAATGATAATGGCCTTAGACTTATTGACCTAGCAACAGGCAAAGGTCTTGTAATAAAAATCTCATTAAGGCACTCCGTCGAGTCCGTATTGTGTAGCCTATATCGGAGGCTTCAGGGATTGACGATCAAGTTTTTTAAAATTGTATAATGTAATATAAACATAATATATTTGTTAAACAAATCTGTCCGGGTTCCTTAAAACAGTTTTATTCCTGGCCGGGTTGATCCGGGTTTTAATAACATAATTTTTACCCGGGTTTGGTTGGTCCAAGTTACAAAATAATATTTGACGGGCCGGTCCGGTCCAGATAAGTAGTATTTTTCAATTTCATGGGCCGGTCAGATCCCATTTTATTAGGACTGGACAGACCTCTAACTTTTTGTCTCTCAGACCACCAGAGTAAAGTATTATCAAGTCTGTCAATCAGCAGCTCCCTCAAAAATTTATCCATTTCAACTACTGGGGCTGCAGTTGAATTATTACCTCCCATAACATAGACCACATTTTTTTTACATCAAATTCTCCCCAAATATCTGAGCTTGAAGCTGGTAACGAAATTGATGAATGTGGCTATGGCGGTTGTTTTATGAAATCGTTATCTGTTCTAATTGATAGAAGTTTGTCATGTAGCTGCGTTATAGCTACATTACACTTATCGGTATTCATGGGTTTTAAGAAACTTGTAATACATGCAAAAAAAGTAAACGTCGACTCAAACGCGGTACACTTATTATAAGATCTTAAAATAATTTTAAAACTTCATTTTATTCTTAATAAAAGGCTCTATTTAGTACAAAAGTATTTTAAAGTACTGTCTTATTCTAGTTTAAATATAATATACATTTTAAAAATAATTGAAGTTGTTACATTAAAATAATTGATAGGTTTCTAAAATCTTAATGTCCATCATTATCATCACTAGTTGCTCCATTCGAAGTGGGCAGGTTCAAAATTTCATCATAGAATCCTTGATATTCTTGCGGGATGTATTGTCTGGCTTTTGATGTCCTGAATTTTTTTGGGGTTGACTGCAACTTTATCTTGATAGATTTTATCTTCCGGGAACAGCACTTCTTTTGTTTTATTGAGTTTAAAAATTACACTTAGAAGACCGTCTATAAAGTTAGAAGCCTTCACATACCCTTTTAGTTCACTTTTATATACCAAGTGTCTGTACTGGCTTATACTGAACTTTTCACCTTTTTTTTCTATATCGATCGCTGTTTTTTTGAAATACTGAGGCCACCATCCATGAAAGTTTAGTATGTCATAATTTTTTATTGATTTTACTTCAAAAGTTGGTGAGAACTTTTTGGCTGTCTTAATAAGATTTTCATACTGACTAGGTACATAGATTCGAATCGTGTGTGAGCAGCCGTCGTGTGTGTACGCGTTTATGGCCGCTCCGCGATAAAGTGAGTGCATTAGAAAATTGCAGTGCCCGTTTTTTGTGCTTTACGGGTCAAAAATTTAGGCTCGGCCCAACGGTTCGAACGCGGGGTCTCGCTGGTCGCTGAGCCCAAAATCGAACTTCCTACGCGTGTTTAAAGTTTAAAGTTTGTTCAAATTATATAATAGCGTGTGTGTAATAATAGTGTTATAATTTATTATCACGGGCGTTAATGCAAGAGTTGTCGACACATACGGTGGACGGGCCCAAAGTCAAACTCTAATAACTCGGCCCTGGGTGGTCGCAGAACCGCGATTCGAAGAAGCACTGATAAAGTTCCTTCCAGGGAACACGAAAAGCCAAGTCGGTAAACCGTAAGTGCTATAGCTTTTGTTTAACTGGGCTTTTTAATTTAGTGCTGAGCCGGCACGCGCCGTCGAATTACATATTTGACTGTAGGCCGCGGAATTTCAACGGCGCGCGGAAAGTAGGCCGTGTTAACAACGCGTGTCATATGCGTTAGGAATTAATTTTCTTGCTATTTTTGTTTTTTTGTTTTTTTTTATTATTTAATTAAAAATTTCATTTTTGGAGAAAGAATGAAATAAAATTAAAACATAATAATAAATTACAAATAACGATAAACGATGCCGTGGCCGTTTAGCTCAAAGCATATTAGCGCTTCGAGCACACCAAAGGGTTCGAGAAAGGGCCTTTTGGACTCGACGCTCAACACAACGACCTCTTCTTTTCCGTCGTTTTTGGACACGACGGAGGAGACATTTGTCAAAAATTCGTTAAGTACTAGCCGTGCCTCAACATCCAAGCTAGGCCGAAATCCTTCCCCGCCGCTTCCCGTAAAAAAAGCAGCTACGGAGGGGAAAAGTGGGAGAAGAACACCAGGGGGAAAAGCGAGAAGGAGGGAAACAAGAAAGGTGCGGGATGGGCATCGACAGGAGCAGCCGCGGCCGCCGGAGGGATCGGACTGCTTGGGGGATTTGCAAGTAAAAACTCTTCCCTCAATGCCTCGTTGTTTGGACCCAAAGTAAATGGGACGGTGATCAACAACGGCGGCCGGGACATCCCAAGCTGGAAGAGCCACCAGTAGGCGCTAGCAGAGAAAGCGGCGTCGTGGGTAGCGCCTGCGGCGACAACGGCTGCTACCGCATCGACTGTAGTTGGCGGGAAAAAAGTGTTGGACCATGCACTACAAGCTACTGGCGATAATAGGGACCGCATGAAGGAGGGGGAGATTAGCACGCCGGCACCCACTCAAATATGCGACAGGGCAAAAGGCGGAATTGCGGTACCACCCGTTCACAAGATTGAACTGGATGGTGACGCATCGCCGGAAATAGGGGGGATGGAGCAACCCCCCACTGCAGCAGCTGCCAAGGAAGAACAGGACAGGGCACCGGTCTCTCCCGTTCATCAAAAGGAACGAGATAGTGATCCGGGGGCTCTGCAAGGAGAAAAAGGGCGCGAGAACAAGGTGGTACCCACGTTCCCAATGACTCGGGATTTGTAGACGACAAGGTGTCCGACTTTATATCGAGCATCATCCACGACCGCGGGACGATATACTCGCCTGGCGTGTACGAATATTGCTTGGAAAGGATGGCGAGCACCGGGGAACAGACTGGAAACGGAACAAGGAAAATTGGAGATGGATTCGAAATTGGAAAAAATACAGAAACCGCGGAATCAACGACCGGAAATAGCCTTCAACAAAAAATCAATCGAGAAAATATGGAATTACAAGGCAAAGAGCAAACCGTTACTGCGACAGGGGCTTCGGACACCCAGTCGCCGGTGGTGGAGAGTCATATCGCGAGCTCTCCGGCACCGTCGTCAAGCGATCGTGACCTACCGGGAGGGGCGTCGAGTCAGGCCTCAGGCGGTGGCATTAATGCCATCGAAACTACTGATTGTGTGCGTGAAGAGCAGGCGTACACGGGTGGACAAACCTCAATGTCCATCGACACTACTGCAGCAACAGGAAACGGAGAACGACCCAAAAAGACCTTTGGGCGTAGGACTACAAAGAGAGCCAAGCCGGAGACCTCCTTTGAGGAGGAGGATCTCCTTAACGAGGATGGGTCGCCAAAGGAAACCCCCGAGCAAGTAGAGGGAATCTTGACGGCCGGAATGGAAAGAGCAGCAGCCCAAGCTGAAGCTCTTCATATGGCAATGGCAAACGTTGAGTTGCCTGAAACTGTGAAGGAGGCGGCTGACAAATTGATATTATTTGTGCGCGGCTTAGATTGTCTCCTGGCAATCAGAGAGAACCTACAACAGCAGACGACAAGTGCGTGCCTGGCAGAAAGCGACCAGGACATGAGAACGCTCAAAGAGAACGTCGAAGCTATCGACGCCGAAAAACATGGCCACTTCATATTGGTCTTTGCTTATAAAGGCCACTAAAAGAACCTTAGTTTTAACTTTTACCAGATATTTTTTTGAGGTTAACAAATGAAATCTTTACTTTGTCATATTAACACACACACTAGGTAAGTAAATTATTAAGAAAAAAAAATTAAAAACTACAATGTTTATTATTTAAAATTGTTTACAATTATTTACAAATTTTACTTTTTTTTTTTTTTCAATATTTACAGTTTTTTACTATAGTTCACCATATTTTTAAAAACCTGGCCCCACACAATCGGAACACAAAACCTTATGGCCACATGGTATTAAAGCGTGGGTACGAGGGTTGTCCCTACAAACAACACACCTTGTGTCCTCGGTATTGGAGGAAAGCTGTCCATCGTTAACAAATGGCACACGAACAAATGGCACAAAAATTTCATTATCAAAATCTTCCTGCCAAACTTCCAGCACCATGTCTTCCGGGACAATAAAGTCTTCTTCACTGTATGTTAAATTTTCTAGATTTAATCAAAAGTAAGTAGACAATATAAATTAAAAATTAAAATAATATTAGATAAAACAATTTGATTTTTATACACACCAACTACATCGTAAGTGTAGATTTATTTTCAATCGTTATGTTAGGTACAACTAAAATTATGGATATCCATCTTCAATTTTTAACTCAATCTCATTGAGTTCATCTTTTTTTTTTGATCAATTATCAATAGTAAATCACTAAAGGAATCATTAAAGAAGATTTCTCAATGTTATTATTTTTTTTCACTTAGCATACATACCATCGGTGTCGTTGTTTTGCCAATTAAGTTCTCTTTCGAGATATCTGTCAGTACTATGACAGCACTGAATCAAAAACTCCTTCACCGAGATTGATCCAGATGCCAAAAGTGCAGTTGAATTTCTTATTCGTATCGAGTTTAACAAATATTTAAATTTCTGACTTCTTGTTACTGCAAGTCCAGTACCTAGTTGACTAACCACAATATGCTGTTTAGTACTTATTATTTTCAGATGATCTATAACCAAATAAAAAACATACACACATAATATGTGTGTTCAGGATTATTCATAAATTCTGTATAGTATTTTTTTGATAAGATTTGTTTTAGCCAAAAAAGTTTTAAATAAAACGTTTATTATAATACTGGAAAAAATACTTCTATTGTTTTAAATATAACTAGATTACACATATACTAAATGCAGTTAGTTTGTTTAAATTGACTGTGGTTCTCAACATAAACTACATTTTGTGATCCACCCTCGTTAAGTTGTATTATTTATTATTATATTATATTATATTTATTATTGTATTAGTTGTATTATTATTTTGCCTGGTGTATGAGGCTCCTCCAAACGAACCTCAACCATTGTAGGCTGGCCCAGGACACCCTGGCCCAGACGATCGCTGAGGAAGCGATCGACGTGGTCATAGCCTCGGACCCGTACAGGCAGGTACACGGAGTCGGTGGCTGGCTAACTAGCACCGACACTGGTCGAGCGGCCCTGGGAGTGTTCGGGACAGGAGTGACGGTGGGATCCGTCGAGAGGGATGTAGAGTACGTGGCAGCAAGGATAGGTGGCACACATATCTATAGCTGTTAAGTCTCGCCAAACATCCCGCCAGCCCGTTTTGTCTCCTTTTTGGAAAGGTTGGAGACCAGCGTACGGTCCCTTGGGCCAGCCAGTAAGGTTTCCATCATTGCGATCATTGCGGGCGACTTCAACGCGCGTTCGGCTGCCTGGGAAGACTGGGTAACCGACGCGCGCGGAGATGGCTTGGTCTCAGTTGCTGACACACTAGGCATGATCATCGTTAACGAGGGGACAGAACCTACCTTTGTGGGTAGGGGTGCTGGCTCCATCGTAGACGTTACGATGGCCTCCGAACCCGCTGCACGCATGTTAAGGGGATGGAGGGTGCGGTCAGAGGTGGACAACCAATCCGACCATCACGCCATCGAGTTCGAGGTGACCGCGGGCACCACCCCAGCAAGCCCGCCAACCCACCTCCAGGTACGAGGATGGAATACTGCCAAGGGGATCGACCTAGAGGCTTTCCGTATAGGCTCGTGATGAGAAAGCTTAAGGGGGCCCCAGATACGGACCGCATGGAAGCCGCCACGTTGGAGAAGGTGACGAGAGGCCTGTTCCCGGACAACAGGGCAGTGACACTCGACCCTGTCTTACCGCCACTAGCACCGGAGGCTCCGGAATTCTCACGGGGAGAAATAGGAGCAGCGGTGGCACGCGTAAAGGGCAGAAGGAAGGCCCCGGGACCAGACTGTATCAGCAATGCGATCCTGGCGTCGGTCTACAAGGCAGACCCCGACTTTGTAGCCGACACGCTCAACGCCTGCCTCAAAGCAGGATGCTTCCCCACCCGTTGGAAGCAGGCCCGAGTGATGCTGCTTCGTAAGGGCCAAAAGCCGGCCGGTGAGCCATCATCGTACCGCCCTTTGTGTCTCCTGAACGACGTGGGAAAGTTGATGGAGCTCTTACTAGTTCGTCGACTGGAGAAACACCTCGAGGAGAGAGGTGGACTCTCCGACCGGCAATTCGGCTTTCGGAAGGGAAGATCGACGGACGACGCAGTGCGTTTGCTCCGGGATGAGGCCCAGACAGCGATAAACGCGCGTAAAGTATGTGTGGCTGTCAGCTTGGACGTGAAGAACGCGTTTAATTCGATCGGCTGGCGCCACATCATGCGGGCCCTACAGGAATGGGAAGTGCCGCTGTACCTGCAGCGCATCTTCCGGTCCTATTTCTCGGAGCGAGCAGCCAGGGTCGCGTGCCCAACAGCTGACGGTGGAGAAGTCACCATCGAGGTATCCTGCGGCGTTCCACAGGGTTCGGTGGTCGGTCCGACCTTGTGGAACCTTACGTATGACGCGGTGCTGCGAGCCGATCTACCGGACCAGGCGACGGTCATCGGTTTCGCGGACGACACGTTGATCATCGCCTCCGGCAAGACGGTCGAGGATGTGGAAGATAGGATAAACCGAGCTCTGTGTGCGGTGGTAGCAAAGTTCCGGGAGCTGGATCTCCAACTCCCCGTCGAGAAGACGGAAGCGGTGATGATCAGGCGCAGGTACAAGGTTAGCGATTCGCGTATCTTCCTGAACGGGGTAGAAGTTAAGCTGGGAGAGACGATCAACTATCTTGGAATGCTAATCGACCACAAGCTTAACTTCAAGCAGCACGCCAAAGCCGCGGCGGTCAAAGCGCAGGGTGCGCTCACGTCGTTGACTAGGCTTATGCCTAACATCGGCGGCCCCCGTGAGCCAAGGCGGAGGCTACTCGTCAGTGTCGTCCACTCCATTCTCCTCTACGGAGCACCGGTTTGGGCCAGCGGGCTAAACCAAGCCAGAGTAGGGGAATTGAGGAAGGTGCAGCGCAGAGCTGTACTTCGCAGTGTCTGCGCGTACCGCACCGTGTCGTACGACGCAGCCAACGTGCTGGCTGCGATACCGCCGATCGACCTGCTGGTGAGGGAGCGAGAAGAGGCGTTCGGCCTCCGCCGGCAAGCAGAAGAAGGATCCGGACAACGGGCCCCCCTCAGGACTGCTACCCTCGGCAAGTGGGAGGACAGACTTCGGACAGCAACAGGAGGTGAGTGGACGAGAACGCTCGTCACTGACCTCCGGAAATGGGTTGGACGGAAGCACGGGATGATGGGCTACCGCCTAACCCAGTTGCTGTCTGGGCATTGGTGCTTCAACGAATTCATCCACAGGATCGGCAAAGCATCCAGTCCATCATGCTCACACTGTGAAGGCATGGTGGACAGTGCCTATCACACGCTAGTGGAGTGTTCGGCCTGGGAGTCCCAAAGGCGGGACCTCCAGAACGTCGTCGGCGAAGTTATCCCGGAGACACTGGTCGCCAACATGATTGCAAGTTCTGATGCGTGGAACGCGGTCGCCCGCTTTGCCGAGTCGGTCCTCAAAGAGAAGGAGGAAGCAGAGAAGGCTAGACAGCGGCCGGCCAATTGAGAGCCCCGGCGTGCAAGGGTGGCGTGTGCGTGAGTCACTGGTCCGGAAACATTCCACCGACTGTACATAAACCTGTATAGACTAATAAACTTGTAACTAAATTTCGTTGTGGCCTAATGTGAATATCGTTAATAGGCCACCACCCGAAGTGTTAATAAATGGTTAGCCAAACATCATCACTCAATGACACCTCAATATGGAGATATTGAAGCAGAAGAAGTGTCGAGAACTTTAAATTCTTTAACGTTCTCAGTTATTTACGTTAAAGGGCTACAGAAAATAGATATTTTACATGAATATGTACCTCATATCAATATAATTAACCTTGAAGACATCGGGTGCCCCCGTTTAAACCAACTGCACGCTGAAGATTCCTATCCTTCATGTTTATTTCATATGAATTGAAATCCTACACACTGTACTTTTTATGAAATGGTTGCATTAAGGAATTGGTTCATAAACAATTCATAACCTTGTATATTATCATTGTATTTTAGTTTAAAACATATTATTTCAATAATAAATAACTTTTTTTTATTTATCAGATAGTAGTCTATTTTATTTACAATAAAAGTAAAAAATAATAATAATATCTTAACTATCTAAGTGTGTCACATGCATATTTTTTTCTACAAATCAAAGAGGTGTACATATATATATATAACATAACAAAAAAAATATTTCAAGACATCTAAAATATACAATAATATAATGTTTACATGGTAGGTTAGAGGTGAGATTATATTTAATTACATTTTTAATTTACAATAAAAATAAAACAATAATAATATCTTAACTATCTAAGTGTCACATGCATATTTTTTTCTACAAATCAAAGAGTTGTACATATATATATATATACGAGTATATATAACATAACATAACAAAAAAAATATTTCAAGACATCTAAAATATACAATAATATACTGTTTACATAATAGGTTTGAGGTGAGATTATATTTAATTACATTTTTTAATAATGTTATCATACAACAAGCCTAAGAGTGTGGTATAGAACATGGCAAACAAATTAGGTATTTAAAATAACAAAAAAATAAATGGTAATGAGGGCGGGGGTTTTATTTAAATCATTTTTAATCATATATCCACAACAAACTACATCAAAAGTGGGAGGGGACGCCTGCACAAGTCTGAGAGTTGAAGTGTATATATGTTACAAAAAAATTTAAAAAAAGGGAGTAAGCAAAAAAAATTGTAAAATAACCTTAATATTAAGTCTTAAATTTATATCTCTTCCACGTGCTCCTCACTGTAAGTAAAAAACATTGTTTGCATTAGTATATTTTCAAGTACAAACTAATGTTATTATAACTTACTCAAGTTTATAATAACCATAAGGTAGAGTATGTATGCGGTCTGCCAATACAACTCGCTTGTCGTCATTCCTATTTAGAGCCAGCTTAACGGTAGAGATGCTCTTAATGTCATGTTTATAGGATCGAAACGAATTCATCGTTCGATAAGGGTTGAAACTGTTTGGGTCTTTTCCATTGATATCCTGAAATAGACAGTCTTTGTGGTCCTCAAATGTCATGTGGTTTTTAATCACATAATAAGCGACCCCCTTAGCCTTGATGTGTTCGGCCCCCATTAGTATGTAACCATAAGATTTTGCTCGAAGTGCAATTTGTTCCCAAATAATGTCGCCTCCGGTCTCATCTAAAACATAAAAAATTAATAGTTTTTTTATTTTTTTTTAAATGTTTTATTAACTGACCTGTAAAAGTCCCAGGAACTTTTTTTCTTTCTGTCCTATAACATGGATGTGAAGGTGGAAAATTGGATGTATCCAATTTTTCTAAAAAAACCGGTTTGGACAACACATCGGCATAAAAATCTTTGGTCTTAATCAGGTACATTAGAGAATCTGAAAAAAGTAATATTAAATATAATTGTGTTTAAAATAAAATTGGTTAATAATAATATACCTGATCCATATAGAGTAGTTCAATGTCGCAACCGTAGTACTTTTTCATTACATTGTAATGAAAATCATACATTAACGTCTTGGAAATTTCCAAGACGGAAAACCCAACGTAGACTGGTTTATCAAAAGTTAAAACATCCTTATTTAGGTGTACCGCATACAAGTTTTCATTATATTGCGTGACACCTTTAAATGTAGGCTTGTTAATTAACCTTTGACAAGACTCAGGACTGCATACAAGTGACATTTTCATTCGGTTGCGAACATTCTCCATAGTTTTACCTGTTTAAAAAATAATTAATTTGATATTATAATATAATATATTATATTTATTTTAATGTTTAGATACTAACCAAAAACGGCATTGTTCATAAGCTTAAAGAAATCCTTTTGAAAATCATTGATGGCTTTTTTCCTCATTTCCGTGTTAAGCGAGATATAACTCCCCAACCACGGACTTTGGTCAAAGCTTAGAATTCTGTGGACTTTTTGAGAATAAGCCCAGCCTCTAATGCCTGTTTCAAGATTGAATGGTGTACAATATACCGCTGTTTATTCTGTAAGGTGGCGACTAATTTTGTTATGCGAGAACCAGCTGGTGCTAACCTCTCGCACATAAAAGGCAAATCTGAATGCTTGTCGTGAAGGGACCTAGGGTACTCTATATCAACTTCCAACATCAAAACCCAGTTTTCGACTTCTTATCACATTTTTTTAACAAATGTTTCACTGTATGGACCGAATGGTCACCTTCATACCATTTGAAATTTCCCAAAGGTAAAGCCTGAGACATTGTGCATCCGTATCTAAAGTAATTATAATATGTAAATTAAACAAATATACTGTTTTATTAGTATATATATAGTATAAGTAGTTACAAGTTCGTGGCATCCAGATAAATAATCCAACTATTTGGCTCTGCAGGGTTGTAGTACGGTGTTTTAGCGTGGTTGGCTTTGGAGTATCTTTTCTATGCTTGTGTCAGTCCTCCTCTTATGCCTAAACGATATATTTATATATTAATTAAGTTATTATTATTCTGTAAATTTATATATTTTTACCATTCTCAAACATTAGAAGCATATCGTAGTCAGACAACAATTCCAGTTCAACTTTAGTATGTTTCAAACAAACATCGAAAGAATATCCGGGTAATGTGTAGTAAAAACAGGGATCTAGAGAATATGTAGTTATACAAAAATCTCTAAACGATTCAAAGACATCGCATAAAATGTGTACATCCAACTCATTATACCTAAAAATAATTATTTATCAATAAAATGATGAATTAAAATAAATATATATTACTAACCATAAACTATATTCCCCTAAAGTTTTAAATTTGAAGTGGTTAAAAACCTTTAACGCGTGGTCGTAGTCATTTTGAGAAATATTACTTTCGGTTAGTGAACTATAAAAAATGATTTGGTTAAAAATTATTTATTATTAGTTTATATATAGTTATTATATTTTACCTATAGAACTGTTCTATCGGTGGTAGACACGGTTCTTCAAGCTTCTCCCATGAGTCTGTATACTCATAACAGTAAACACCTTTACGAGTCACCAAATCTATATCGTCCGCCCCATATGCACTCAACACAGAACAGAACATAGACTTGTCAGATCGGGCAAGGTTATTTGTTAATTTGTCAAGACTGCTGGCCATAAAGCGATAACTATACAAAAATCGGACTGAAAATTTATTCGAAATAAATTTAGAAAACGAAATGAATTTTTCCTCACAGAGAGGGCATTGACCGCCGTTCACGACAGCCTTATGGTTGATGTAGTTACGGTAAGGAGAGGGTTGATTGAAGGGTAGCCAGGTGTTCGGGTATTAAGTATGAATTTATTTTAATTCAATGAATATATGGTTTAATAAACAAAATGTGTCATCGAGACGTTTTCCAGTCGAAGTGTCCGGTCGGCGGGCGGCGGCGGCTGCGGCCAACCCGTCCATACGGCGAGCGCGGCCTGTCGGACGACTGGAGAGAAAAGCGGACACGGGCGCCATCCGGTGGTGGCGAGTGTGATTAGCACTCGACCACCACCGGAGTCGCGATGCGACCGCGTCATACTCCCCCCCCAGTCCGACAGGTCGGGCTTCAATCCGGAAGGACTGTCGGGCCCGATGACAAGAAGGCGTCGACGTCCGGCGCAACCTCCATCAATTGGACCGTGTCCGGTTGGAGAAAGTTGAACTCCCTCCATCCACCTGCCGGGTTATCACGTTGACCTAGGTCAACCACCGGTGTCGCGGCGACATCCACCGCTGACGAAGGGTGTGGTGGTGGCGGCTGTTGTTGCGGTGGTGACTGCGGTTGCTGTGGCGGAGACGACTGCGGTAACTGACGGAAACGCCCCATCCCATCGCGCACGCTGTGCCGATGATTGGGCCGCTGCTGTTCCAGCCGGTGCTGTGCTGGCTGGCGTGGCCGGTGGCTGTGGGACGCGGCTGCTGGTCGCGGTCGACGTGACCTGGCGGCGGCGTGCCCCTCGGCTGGCCGTGGTCGACGACCCCCGTCCTCGAATCCGCGGTCATAGGCCGCCCACACCACCTCGTTGGCCCTCAGCTCCCAGAGCTCCGCTCTCCGGATGCGTTCCGGGGTCCAGTCCTCCAGGGTCTCCCTGGTCCGTCGACCCTCCAGCGCCGTGGCAGCTCTCCACAGTTTTCGGGCCTGCTCCCTCAACTCACTCGCCGTGTGTGCGGCCACCTGTCGCGACGGGCGGAACAAGCGATTCTGTTCAGCCATGCTATCAATAGAAACACAGGGAACATTAACATTTCGTTTAAGGGTTTACTCCAGAGCTAGATGCTTTTAGGGCCGAAACATGTAACTTTAGCTGGACCTTTCCTTGGGTTTTAAACACTCTCCTGCCTAACCTCTTTGCCAATTGTACCGGCCCCAACCATTTAGGGGCAAAACCTGCATGGTATTTCTTTTCGGCACTTGACAAAGGGTGTGACCGGTAATACAGGCGATCTATTGCCCATAGAATCGCCAAACACTCCCGTTCGACTGCCGAGTACCGTGTTTGAGCAGGGTTGAGTTTTCGGCTGGCATAGGATATTATCCTTCGGGTGCCGTTCTCTTCTCGCTGAAACAGTACTGCCCCGACCCCTACCTCACTTGCGTCCGTTTGTAGATTAAACGGTTGTCCTTGAAGTGGAGGGCAAAGTCGGGGTGTCGTGACTAATGCTTCCTTAAGCCGTTGGAACGCATTTTCTTCCCGGCTGCTCCATCGCCATTTTACTCCCTTGGCCAAAAGATCTGTCATAGGTGCAGTCAGTTCCGTGTAACTGGGTACGAATTAGCTGTACCACCCGCATACACCGAGAAACTTCTGCAGATCTTTGACTTTTTTCGGTCGGGAAAAGCGGACACGGGCGCCATTCGGCGGTGGCGAGTGTGATTAGCACTCGACCACCACCGGAGTCGCGATGCGACCGCGTCATGGTTGCTATCGTCCTGTGTCGACATGCTTATAGGGGTATTAACGTTTAAAAGCTGCTCGATATTCCGTGCTACATCGGTAATACTTAGAATAAAATGTTTTGGCACATCATTTAATTCGCTGTTTTTATTACCGCTGTAAACAACCGGAGTTTGAGGTATGTTAAATCGATCTAACAACTCTTTTGGAACATCCTCGCTAGGCTTGACTAAGTACACATAACTCATGGGCACGTGGTCTTGGGTAACAGTAGTTTTCCCGAAATGACTATCTGCAGCTGGTTTCTTCAACAAACACTCAAAATCCGCATAAATCACAAAATCATGTTTTTGAGTATTACCATAATTTTCAAATTTCATATAAGTTTTTGGTGGGGGTAGAATTGGCGTCACAGATTCATTTTTGTTGCATATTCTTCTATGCTCGTCCAGTCTGGATTCCTTTTGGGTTTTTCCTGCTTCATCCACATAAGTCTTGAAACATCGTCTGCATATGGCCTTTTCTTTGTTATTTTTGGACATTTGCTGACCAACCAGTCGTGTCAGGTTTCAGATATAGCAATAATGAAAGTTGCCTTTCCCATCATCGAAGTATAACAGATCGAAATGATTCGGTTGCTCAATGGTGCATACTTGGTATGGAATAATAATGTAATCTTTTTTTTCATTGTTATGGTTAGGAATGTTTTTCTTCGCCTTGTTTTTATACGTACGATTGTAACGGTGCAACACACCATCTAAAACGGCCTTTCTCAAGGCCACCAACGATCCGTACCGAATAGTAAACGCAACTACCGAAAAACCACTAACAAAACATCAGCCAATGGGATTGCGGGGTTTTTACGAAAACAGCATAAATACCGACCGCAATCCCACAATCAACACAGTCTTCTTCCAACCATCCGGGTATCATAATACACTGGATCAATTGGAAGCCGACACCTCTACGATCAACCGCCAGCGTCTCAACACTTCAGCAGTAGCCAGCTACACCAGCCATAGCCACACCGACCACAGCGGCTCCAGCAGCAGCGGAACCCGCAGCAGAGACGTGCCGACGAAGCCCACGGCTCCAACGACGATTCCACATCGAGAACCGTCCTTAAGAATACAGAGTCACTTATTTGAGTTGCGCTCTTCTCCCGGTGACTAGAGTCCGTAGGCGCTTATTCAAGCTGCCCTACTTTCTGCCTAGTCACCCCAACATATCCCCCACACTTGTGTATCCCCGGTAGGACAATAAAGTTCTATTACTGTGAGGTACTTAGTGCCCGTTTCCCCAGCGTGTGAGAGGCGAACTTATGTGAGTCCCGCCCTCACCGATACTTATTGTATTATCTGAGACCTATGAAAAATAAAGAACAACCGTGATATCAAACATCAGTTTTGTTATTCAAATCACGATACGGCGAAGCACCCGCCACCCGTATCA
>NW_026096235.1:0-22770 GCF_023614345.1 Adelges cooleyi | reverse complement strand
CGCAAAAAAAAATAGACATTGAACAAAACTCACCATCCTTACCGGACGACACATGCTAGTGCTGATACCCAGCTACCAAAATGACCTAATACCCAGCTACCAAGATAAGAACTATACCTGTAATATTAGAACAATTTTTATTAAAACCTACAGCTATTCATGATAATATATTGAATACTTTTCAACCAATGTATAACAAAATATTTAACTATCACGATATAACTATTAAACAAGACAAACTTATCTTTTTATATTTAGAATTTAGAATATCACTATGTTTTATTTAGCCGTACCTAAAAATATAAAATAAAAACTAAAATTAATGAAGTAAACGGGTCATTGCTAATGTGTATATTATTAATTTTAAATATGTAATACAAAAATTGTGTAAGCAAAACAAAACCATGTAAACATATGCATTAAATAAACCAAACTTAAAATAAAATATGATTTCATATAATTTATGAAACAAACAAAATGTAGAAATGCAGAAAAAAAGTACAATACAAAGTAATATAATATATCTAAGAGATATTTTTTTTTACAAGAAGTATAGAGTAATGAATAACACACAAGACAAAAAAAAAAATCTTAGTTTTAAAATGTAAGTAAAGACTGATAAGGAAATTATGGCTGATAAAGATCTGACTGTTCTCCAACATGGTCACGTTTATGTCGACCCCGGTTTTATTTTGGAACACTTGAAACAAACCTCGCATTCGCAAGGATTTCCTCCAGAATGGACATGTTTATGTTTTTTTGAAATGTAGGATTTCACCGCAATAGGTTTCAGGCACTTGACACACTTGTATGACTTTTCTGCGGCATGCATGCGTTTGTGCAATGCGATGCTTGATTTTTGTTTAAAACACTTTAAACAAACTTCACATTTGTATGGCTTCTCGCCAGTGTGTATGTGTTCATGTTGTACCAGGCAGGATTTAACCGAAAAATATTTCAGGCACACAGCACATTTGTAGGCTTTTCTCCAGTGTAAGTGCGTCCGTGCGTAACCAGATGAGTTTTTGTCGAAAAAGATTTCTGGCATAAGTCACAAGCGTAAGGCTTTTCTCCAGTATGGATGCGTTTGTGAGCTACCAGATTGGATTTTATCGAAAAAGATTTCAGGCACACGTCACAAGTGTAGCGATTTTCTCCAGTATGGAACCGTTTGTGTACTGCGAGGTTTGCTTTTTGTGAAAAATACTTTAGACAAACGTCACATTTGTATGGCTTCTCGCCAGTGTGTATGCGTTCATGTAATACCAAACTAAATTTCGCCGAAAAAGATTTCAGGCAAACACTACATTTGTAGGGTTTTTTGCCAGTATGCAAGCGTTCGTGTGCTACCAAATTACATTTAATTGAAAACGATTTCAGGCACACAGCACATTTGTAAGGCTTTTCCTCACTATGCAGGCGCTCGTGTATGACCAGACTGGATTTTACCGAAAAAGATTTCAGGCACACGAAACATTTGTAAGGCTTTTCTCCAGTGTGCGTGCGTTCATGCGTAATCAGGTGAGTTTTTTTCGAAAACGATTTCAGGCACACGTCACAAGTGTAAGGCTTTTCTCCAGTATGCGATCGTTTGTGTACTGCGAGGTTTGCTTTTTGTGTAAAACACTTTAGACACACGTCACATTTGTATGGCTTCTCGCCAGTGTGTATGCGTTCATGCTGTACCAGGCAGGATTTAACCGAAAAAGATTTCAGGCACACAGCACATTTGTATGGCTTCTCTCCAGTATGCCGCCGTGAGTGCTTTAGCATATTAGATTTTTCCTTGAAGGCTTTGTAACAAACGGCACATTTGTAAGGATTATTATTAGTGTGCACGCTTTGGTGTCTTAACAGGATGGATTTCGTCATAAAAGACTTTGAACAAACGGTACATTTGTAAGGTTTTTCTTTAGTGTGCACTCCTTCGTGTATTGCGAGGTTTCCTTTATTTGTAAAACGTTTTAAGCACATAACACATTTGTATGGCTTTCTTTCAATACGGACACATTTGTGTCCAGCCAGGTAGTCTTTTATAGTCATATATTTTAAACACGCGTTACATTTTTTTCCGATATGGACACGTCTGTGTAAGATAAGGTCAGAACTTTGTGCGAAAAACTTCAGACACACATCACATTTGTATGGTTTTTTATCAATATGGACACATTTGTGTCCAGCCAGACTGTCTTTTGGGGTCAAAGATTTTAAGCATTCAATACACTCTTCTCTGATGTGGATACGTTTGTGTATGGTAAGGTTAGTATTTTGGCTAAAATACTTTAGACACACGTCACATTTGTATGGCTTCTCGCTAGTGTGCGTGCGTTCGTGTATTACCAATGTGGATTTTACCGAAAAAGATTTCGGGCATACGACACATTTATAGGGTTTTTCGCCCGTATGCAGGCTTACGTGCCTTACCAGACTGGATTTCGCCGCAAAAGATTTTAAACAAACCCCACATTTATAAAGCCTTTCTATTGGGTGCACGCTTTGGTGTCTTACCAGACTGTTTTTCTCCGTAAAACACTTTAAACAAACTTTACATTTGTAAAGCTTTTCTTTAGTGTGCACGCTTTGGTGTTTTACCAGACTGTATTTCGCCGTAAATGATTTAAAACAAACGTCACATTTGTATGGCTTCTCCACAGCGTGCGTGCGTTCGTGTGTCACCAGATAGGATTTTACCGAAAAAGATTTCAGGCATACAACACATTTGTAGGGTTTTTTGCCAGTATGCAGCTGTATGTGCGTTGCCAGATATGATTTCGACGTAAATGATTTTAAACAAACGGCACATGTGTATGGCTTCTTCCCAGTGTGCGTGCGTTCGTGTATTACCAGATAGGATTTGATCGAAAAAGATTTCGGGCATACGACACATTTATAGGGTTTTTCGCCCGTATGCAGGCTTACGTGCCTTACCAGACTGGATTTCGCCGCAAAAGATTTTAAACAAACCCCACATTTATAAAGCCTTTCTATTGGGTGCACGCTTTGGTGTCTTACCAGACTGTTTTTCTCCGTAAAACACTTTAAACAAACTTTACATTTGTAAAGCTTTTCTTTAGTGTGCACGCTTTGGTGTTTTACCAGACTGTATTTCGCCGTAAATGATTTAAAACAAACGTCACATTTGTATGGCTTCTCCACAGCGTGCGTGCGTTCGTGTGTCACCAGATAGGATTTTACCGAAAAAGATTTCAGGCATACAACACATTTGTAGGGTTTTTTGCCAGTATGCAGCTGTATGTGCGTTGCCAGATATGATTTCGACGTAAATGATTTTAAACAAACGGCACATGTGTATGGCTTCTTCCCAGTGTGCGTGCGTTCGTGTATTACCAGATAGGATTTGATCGAAAAAGATTTCAGGCATACAACACATTTATAGGGCTTTTCGCCCGTGTGCAGCCGTGTGTGCGTTACCAGACTGCATTTCGCCGTAAAATTTTTTAAACAAACTCCACACTTGTAAGGCTTTTTATCAGACTTCGGTTTTTTGAGTGGACGATTAGCCGTTGCAGTACTGTGGATGGTAATCATGTGACAGAGAATTTGCTTTTTGGTAAAAAAACATTTTTTACACAAATCGCAAAGGAACGTCCGAGGTTTGTTTGAATGTTGGTTAGTTATAGTTTGTGCCATTTGATCTATTTGTATATTCGTTTGATTGATAATTTCGGTTAGGTCCTGCACTAGAACAAACAATATTATGCCGTTCAAAAAAAAAAGTTTATAAAAACATATTACAGTATTTATTCATTAAAATATCGGTATATTTATATTTAAAAATGATTAAGCAATATTATTATACAAAAATTTAGAATAGCTAATTGAAGATATTATTTTCCAGAGCTCTGACCACTTTTAGAACTTTAATAGCTAGGTATATTATTTATTTACTTAATTATATTATGAATAATTTGCCAAAAACGTTGATTGGTCAATAGCCAGTACTGGATAGTTCATTTTTTATAAGTGCGCTATTACTCTGCTGTACTTCACCTTCCGTCTTAATTATAAACATGAGTTGATATAACAAATTGGAAAAAAATAAAATTTTGAAGACAATAGTCTTACAGTGTAAAATAATACTATGTCAACTTTAGTCAAACTTATTTTAATTAAAGAAAACCCCACAAACAAAGGGATATTGACACATTGATCAGAAGTAATTTTTGAATTGCTGTATGTGAGTAAAACAACGGCCAGCAGATAATTGAAAATATATCTGTTAATTGCTAATTACAATATTTTTATTTATTAGAATGAATACGGATGATGTAAAGTTTACAAGGACCTTACAAATTACAAAAATCAATTATGTCCAAAAAAATGCTGAATAAAAAATAACTACTCTTATAAACCCATATATTGTAAACTCGATTAAAGTTATAAAATTAGAGTTATCACGTCTTGGTTTCAACGCTCTACGAGTAGTCGAACTAAATTACCACTACCCTTATTCTTTGTCGACTTTAAACCAAGCGATCAAAACACTAATGTTACTTAATTAAACTACATTTGTTTTAGGAGGACCACATCCTCACCTTCATTTATACAATAGCTCAGATGCCAAGGTCACACCACACAACAAGAGTATACTTAACCCCACTCACAAAAAATCTACGCTTAAGTATTAAACAACCAAAACAACCAAGACATAACAAATATTACAAATCAACTGTCATCGTTTATTAACGACTTAAAATCATTAATCAACCCGTTGAATACACTTCTCACCTCAGTCATTAAGAAAATAATTTAAAAAAAAAGAATTTCTCTAATATATTTTATCTGAATTGATCACCATATTCCTCTGGAATGCAAACGGAGTAACCCAACATAAATATTATCTACAAAATTTACTTTACGAAAAAAAAAAAAATATATCCTTTATCACTAAAACACATCTAACACCCACAAAATAAAATGTTCGGGTACAATTGTACAAACTATACAAAACTGACTATCCTGACCACACAGCGTATGCTGGTGATGTATTACTATCTCCTCTAATATTCGGCATTACCAGGTACCCAGCTACCACTATAGTATAAGTACACTTTTGTTTTATACCTACTGTTAATCATTACAGTATATTAGCTATTATTCAACCAAATGTAAGAAAATATTTTATTATCATGATATAACTATTATACGAAACATGTTTATATTTTTACTCGCTTTTACTTTTCCGCACTACACCCCCGTCTTCAATTTTAAACTTTAGTTGATATAACTGGAAAAATAACATTGTTAATATTTTCCGGAATTTTCTAAAAATGGGATATTGATTAGTGGTAATTATTGACTTGCTATATGTGATTAAAACAACGGTCAACAGGTAATTGAAAATATTTTCATTTATTGTTAATTATAATATATTTGTGTATTAGAATGTAATAATAATAATAATTTATTAGAAGCAAATAAAGCAAATAAATTACTAATTGCGCCCATATAGGCATGCAGTACAGAAATTAAACAGTAAATTAACACTTTAACCAATAGAATTACAACATAACTAAATTAATACAAATTAAATTTTAACAATAAAATATTATAAACAAAAATAATAATATTAATAAAACATATAATATTTTTGAGCAAGAATTTTGGGGAGGGAGTCGAAATAAAAATCAACATTACCTAAAGTATCGCAGTTAGAAAGAATCCTATTCAGAGGAGCATGCGTACTATAGTCTTGTTTTTGAGTAGAAATATACAGGAAAGGAGAGGAAAGGAGGATGGTATGATGTGTTGGAACATTAAAAGGAATATGGGCTAAAAGCTCGGGACAGTCAATATCATTATTTAATAACTTATAAATAAATTTGATGTCATTATTAAATCTTCTTTTGGCAAGCGAATCCAAATTAACCTCAACTGCTATGTCATCTATTCTAGAATCCAGCATCCCTTACTTAATCCTTAGCATATACAGAAATGGGTTTTGTATTTTATCGAGATCTTTGACTTGTCCAATTAGATAAGGACACCATATAATCGAGCCATATTCGACAATTGACCTAACAAGGGAACAGTATAAAGTTTTTGAGCACTTAAGGTCATTAAACTCAAAACAGTTTCTTTTTAAAAATCCAAACATCCTTAAAGTCTTATTTTTTATGTGCGAAATATGTTCCTTAAATGACAGGTCACTTGACAAAATTATACCTAAATCCTTTATATGAGTAACTATATTCAGCGCAATACCGTCAATATTATAATGGAAAACAGGTGTTTCTTTGCTCCTACAAAATGTGATTTGGGAGCATTTAAGGGCATTAATAAAAAGGGAGTTATTACTGCACCACTCTTGGAATCTATCCAAATCAGCTTGCAGTTTCCTATAATCATTGACACTATTTATTTCCAGATAAAGCTTTAAGTCACCGGCAAACAAAAGGTACTTACAGTAATAAAAAAACCAGTACAGTAGGGTCGGTGCATAGTGGGGACGGAACATAGTTGGGTCGGGGCATATTGGGGACGGGGAGGTCACAGGTTTACAGGAACTTTTAAATCTGAAAGTAATAAAATCACTTTCGAAAAAACGCTTCGATGCAAATCGGTAGTTAGTATTTTCAAGCCAGTACAGTCCAAACCAAGCAAAGTATAAACCAGCAAAGTTAGAAAGTTTTAAATGAAGGTTCTGTATTTACAAATGAGCATCAAAGCGTTAATTTGAAAGTGATTTTATCTGAGAGGACTAGTACAGTAGAGTATTGGCATAATGTAATCAAAGCAATGAGGAAACGGAGAGGTCACAGGTCTACAAGAATTATTATAAATAAAAGTGATAAAATTGATGAAAATCGCTTTCAAATAAACGCTTTGATGCTCATTTGTAAATACAGAACCTTCATTTAAAACTTTCTAACTTTGCTGGTTTATACTGTGCTTGGTTTGGACTGTACTGACTTGAAAATACTAACTACCGATTTGCATCAAAGCGTTTTTTCGAAAGTGATTTTATCACTTTCAGATTTAAAAATTCCTGTAAACCTGTGACCTCCCCGTCCCCAATATGCCCCGACCCAACTTTGTTCTGTCCCCACTATGCATCGACCCCACTGTGCTGGTTTTTTTTTTTGCAAAAACGTAGTGGACCAAGTAACACATATACAATGTCTTGTTATATTTTGTTGGAATGGTCGACGATTCATGTTCCAATCGTTTGTACTCCATAGTTTAAATTATAATCGCTTATTCTCAAAAAAATAATAATTTTTGTATTATATACTTCCATTAAAGCAATCTCACACAAACTATTTATACTTCATAGATTATATTATTTCAAAGCTATATTATACTTCTATTTTACTAGATTGACAATGTACAAAATAAAATGCAACTAAAAAAACTTTTTCATAGATCCTTAAAATGTAAAGGGTGGGATAGTGAAACGGGTTTTCCCATTTAAATACATTAGAAAATTGCCGTTTTATTGCCTCAGCCTGTATATTAATTTCTTGTTATTTTCTAAAGAAAAATCGATTTTCTTAAATTTAAATTAAAATAAAGCGTATACTGGTACTGTGATGGAGAAAACAATAAATTTTACCTACATATATTACTTATTAGTTAAATATTACTAACGTGTATAGCCACTAGCGGTCGGCTGTTGCCTGTTATTTAACAATAACCTTTTATGGAGATTTTAAAAATTGTGTTTTTTTAATAATAGCATAGGAGCAGTATCATGATGTTAAATGTTCACGAGATTTGATCTAGTCATAAAATAAAATATTATCATTTATGACTTAATTATTACTAAAATTTATCTTAATAGTAATAGTACAAAGGTTTTTTCCCCAATAAATCGAGTGTCTACTATAATCAGTTACACGATTTTTGTCGCCTGTGATATCATGTAATTAATAAATATTATGATACCGAATATTGGGCCTTAACCTAATCTAACACGGATAGACGTTACTAACTGATAGTTTTTAGTGTCTGTTCGTTTCTCCCATCTGGTACACCGGGTTTTTAGTAAAAAAAAAAAAAATTGAATTTGTGTAAACTTTAAGTCAAAAGTGGTACTTGAGCACAAAACCTAATAGTACCATTCTGCATAGATATACATAAAATTGTTTTAATGAATTGATCAATTTTTTTTAAAGATTTTAGGTGTTTTTGTTAAAATATACGAAATCTGCGAAAACACAGTTTCCCGGCAATTAAAAAAAACTGTAGTGGCGAATATTATTCCCGTTTAATATGTTATGAATACATATGAGTTCCAACTACTGGCAAATTTTCAACCCAAAAGTTTTAAAATTACGGCTGAAAACCCCGAAAAACAAAATATTTTGTAACCCCCGTAGGGGGGTGGGAAATAGGTATAGTTTAAGTTTGACACAACTGACGTATGCGGGCATACCAAATAATTATTTCTTATACATTTCAACTCGGTCCGACTTTTTTTCTTGAAATTATAGCCAGTAAAAGTTCTAACTTAAAAACTCGTACGGTTTTTTTTTTTGTTTTTTCAACTTTCGTCTGTGAAGAATTAAACTTTTTCAACTTTTACTCCCCCAAATTACCAACTAGATAAAATTTGTGATTTATAGAGTTGCTACTCGAAGGAATTGGTCCAGTATTAAAAAAGTTACAGTGTATACAGCGAAAAAAAAAGCCCACATCAGAGTAAAACCAATACCTTCTCGCTTTGCATCGAAGCTAAAATAATAGATGGTATTAAATCAGGTCCAGTTGTACAATCAATTTTTAGCATGGACAATCCATCAAATACCTCAGCAATAGATAAAGTACACGTAGAGAAATCAATAATATTATTACTTGTTGATAAATTGGAGAAAGATTGATTAACGGTTACTACGGACGTATACACTGATTCAAAAAATGATTTAAATAATTCAGTAATTATGACAGGATTTTTAGAAAATTTATCATTAAATGTTTTGGGTAATGCTTTTATTTGTTTACGGTCCTTAACAAACTTCCAAAACCCTTTTGGATTACTTGACAAATTCTGCTGTAGACGTTTAATATAATTATTATAACAGACTTTTGATAATTATTTACATTGTAAACATTGAATATATACATAACGTATAGTGTATAACGGTATAGAATGTATAACTATGTCAATACATCATTATAGTCAGACGATCTAAAGCACAGTATTGTCATTACGTTTTTACCTCAATACATTATTAATAAATGATATTTTTTTTATACTCCGCTTATTATAGTGTTGATAAAAATTATAATATAAATGTACTTAAGTATAAAATAAAGAGGTATTCTAATACGAGAGCTAAATATTTTTTATCGACGTGTTGATTATTATTTTTTAATAAAAGAAAGAATTAAAGTGAGGTGCAGCGTTTACAGGTTAGCATCAAAGCATTATTTTGAAAGTGGTTTTATCCGAGAAGACTAATACTGTAGGGGCGAGGCATATTGTTATCAAAGCATAGAGGGGACGGAGAGATCAAAGGACTACAGGAATTATTATTAAAAAAGTCACCCTAATATAAAATCACTCTCAAATAAACGCTTTGATGAACGATTTTTAAACACTGCAATTCTCTCACTTTAATTCTTTCTTAATATGCTGATTTATACTGTGCTTGGTTTGGATCTCTCCGTCCCCACTATGGGCTGACCCCAATGTATTGGCTTTTTTAATAATAGTATAAGAGCAGTATCACAAAGTTAAATTTCCCGACAGTTGATCTAGACATAATACAAAGTATTATCATTCATGTTTTTTGATTATTGTTAAAATATATCTTTATTTGGACATAGTAATAAAATAATGAAATATTTTGTACAATACCAGAGCTGGAAGTCGATAAACTAAATTTTTTTAAATAGCATGAAGCAGATTATCTAATATTGGATAATTCATACAATAAAGCGTGTGTTTAAATGAATAACAGTATAACAATATGCTTAGGCATTAGTGTTTTGCTATTTTGATTGAAATATTTAGTTAACATTATATTAAATAATCTCATAATTTCATAAATTTGTTTTGCTTTTAGTTTTATAATTTGTACTTACAATTTCTTTTTTCTAAGGTTATGGCTAATTGATAGTGAGCTGTCAACAATTACACTCCATAACACAGACACATGACTAACACATATAAGTTAACGTTTAATATGTATGTAAAGTTTAACTTCAAGTACATGGTCCGACAGTGAAACCGGACCCTGTATGTAATATACAAACATAATCTTAACAAACATTTAGTAGTCTTTGAAAAAAAAAAAGGTTTTTTACTTCTATAACCCATAACTTGCTTACAAAACATAAAACATGAGAGATATTTCTAGCACCCACTTTGTTCTGTCATAAGGCGCCATAAGGATAAATGTAAATAAATAATAATAACAATTTCATTGAATCAGCAATACTGAAGCTAGTAAATACTTAATAGCAAGTCACTTACCAAGCTGAACGAATTTGCCTCGGCAAACACTTCCAACGCTTCTAAAACAATAGCACTTGAAATAAACGTTCACTTAGTCGAACATAACAAGAAAAACCCGATAATCAATAAACAATATCAATGTAGATTTCACTTTTGCAAAAAAAAAAATTCAAATATTTCCGGATTAAACTTTTATCAGCTATCACTTTTTGAATGTCATAATTTTATCTACATACCTAATTTACATTAGATGATAATTATAACTATTATAGTATCATCAACTTATATGTTATAATTTCTCACGAAATGGCTGGCAATTTTTAGATAATTAAATTAAATTCATCCAATCCGCCAAAAAAAACGAGTCCTGTTCAAATCGACTTTTTATCAACTGTGACTTAATTAAATACATATTCATTTAATTATGTAATAATTAAATAACGACAAATTGGTTTTTATTGATTAATAAAAATTGATAATGGAATCGTCATAAACAAAACCAAATAACACTGATTTTTTAGTTTCTCACATCTGGTACACCGTTAATGAAGTTAAAAATTTAAATTATAACCTAAAGCTGGTATTTGGGTATCAAAACTCAATAGTATAATTCTGAATAGATGTCCATAAAAGTGTTGAAACTTATTTGATAAATATTTTTTAAGATTTAAGGTGTTTATGTTAAAATATACAATATCTGCGTAAAACACAGTTTCCGGCAATTAAAGAAAACTGTAGTGCCGAATTTTTTCTTTGTTTAATATGTTATAGATACATATGAGTTCTAACTACTGGTTAATTTTCAACTTGTAAATCCTAAAAAATACGACTAAAAACCCCAAAAAAACTTGCACCTCCCCCCCCCCCTAGATAGATGGAAAATGGGTATAATTTAAGTTTGAGACTATTGACGTGTGAGGGCCTATCAAATAAATTTTCCTTATAAATTTTACTCGATCCGACTCTTTTTACCTAATTTTACCAGCTACATACTGCCTTTTGTTCTAACTTTTAAAATTTGCTTCATTTAGTCTATCTCCCCATATTTAATTTTATCATAATTCTGAAATTCGCCTAACAATATTAACATTTTTTTTGTTGTTATAACGCGATATGGAACTAATCTAGTTATTTTTCTTTAAAATGTGTGTTTTTTCACAATGATGGCGATGGTGAAGTCAGTTTTTAGTCAGTCGGACTATTACTAATTCTATTCAACAAAAAATGACATATGTACAACACAAAGTATTAAATGTCTAAAAGATTTTTTTTTTTGTTTCAACAAGTATACAGGGTGATTCATTAAGGATAAGACACTCGTTTTCTCGGAATATATTATTATTTTTTTCCAAGATTTTTTGGTTTACATTGTACTATATTTTTCAATATTTTGAAAATTTTTTATCACCAATCCTTGAAGGCCATAAAAGGGGGATTTTAGTTTTTTTTTAATGGCAACATATGTGTTTAATTACATACGTTTGTAGACAAAAAATAAAAAAAATAATTTTAACGTTTGAATTTTCATTTATTTGTTCATTTCTTATGACTTTATAAAGATTTGATTTTTTGACTGTATTCCTTAATATTTTCAATCGTTACTACAAAGACGAATAGTTTGATTACACGCATAAAAATAATTTGATAAAGTGGATTCGTAAAACCAACCTGTGTACCTGTGTTGGACTAGGTAATCTGTAGATAAGTATCGTTTGTCTATCATTATTTCAGTATTTTATACCAGTGACTTTTTTTTGTTAAAGTGTTATCGCCAATAGACAATGTGAACATAAGTATGAACTTTATGGGCTACCGGTTTTGGAAAACCGAAGAAACATGATAATTATTAAGAGAAAATGTAGTATCTTAACAAATTCATAGCTAATAATTAAATAAATGAAAATTCAAACGCTAAAATTTATTTTTTATATTTTGTCTACAAATTTATGTAATTAAAAACATATGTTGCCATTTAAAAAAAACTAAAATCCCCCTTTTTGGCCTTCAAGGATTGGTGGTAAAAATTTTCAAAATATTGAAAAATATAGTACAATGTGTACCAAAAAATTTTGGAAAAAAATATTGATCAAAATATTAATATACTCCGAGAAAATTAGTGTCTTATCCTTAATGAATCACCCTGTATAGATTGTTTCTGGAGGTTTAGTAGGTATCAGTCAGCCAACTGTCAGTAGATGCGTGAAAAACATCCAGACTTTTAGCGTCTAAATTAACTAGTTTTATACAATTTCCGCAGACTTTAAATGAAAAGAGAATTACTTTTACTTATAACTTTAAAAAGTATAACTTAAACTTATTTATGAATACTTATTCATAAGCATTGCTTTTGAAAGTAAGACTTTAAAAGAGATTTAAGAACAGACTATGAATACGGTCCTAAGACCTTAAGCTCTAAAAATTTACTAGAACTAAAGAAAAAGTTTCCATCCTTTTTAGGGAAAATATTTTTTGGTATTTTTTATTGGTCGGTTTATCGGTAGTACATTATCTAAAGAGTATTTCATACAAATTTTGAATTAATTTGTCTGTTTTTAAAAAAGTTTTAGGGCACCGCTGTATCAAGTTGAAAAACAAGTAAATTGTTTGGGCTTTTTCAGTGGAAGAGGTCGACTTTAGGTGAAATTTTCGGGCCAATAATAATATATTTCATGTACGATTTCTGGTCTATAGATTTTTTACACTATAAAATCGATCGAGCGGCTTGGAAGACATCGTGGATAGATAAAAAAAAAAAAAATAAATAAATAATAAGAACATCATTGTAATACTAATACGTTTTCAGATACGCATCGAAGCTGATTGATCAGTTATATTATGATCTACAATTTGGCAATTAATGCTACTTAGTAGGTTGCGTATTATGTCTAAAAATTACCTGGAAACTGCCGACCGGTGTTTGTTTTGTTTGGGGATTTTTTTTCCACAACGCTCTTGTGCGACGACAACGAAACGAGAGAACGATTACACTGTAGTGGTGCAAACTTCAACTGCACTACACTAACCTGTACAATGTACAACACGGCGGTGGATTCTGCACGGTTCGCCGGGACCGGTGGGTAGGACTTACCGGCCGTCTGGCTGACACAATACACATTAATCAATAATCCACCCGGCAGGTCTGACGGGGTGGCTTTGGAAAGTGCACGATGCAATACTAATGAGGGCCGAGGGGTGAGCCGTGTCGTCTGGCCTGCAGCCAGCCAGAGTGCAATATGCAAACCAATAAAAAGACATAATAATGTCAGTACACCATTGGCTGTGTTCAAAATTCAGACACTAAGGGTCCAATTGGGTTTTCCACTTCTTTTTTTTTTTTTTTAAAAACATGTTAATAGAATATTATAAAAATGTTACATTTTGTACACAGAACAATTGTTTTTTTTTTATTAAACAAATATAAAATTTATCAATTTTAAAAGTTTTGATAAGAACAAAGGCCCAATTTTACAACATTTAAAAAATTCCATTCAAACTATGTACTTTCATGTTATTATTATTAATTCGTTTACTTATTACAATAGACATATTGTATTGATTGTAAATATTATCTTAAATAATTCACATAAAAAAAAGGAAGCTAAACGTTTTTCAAGCAACCTATCTTATAAACTTGATTTTCTATAATTTTAATATTCGCATAAATATGAATACAATTTTTATTAATACCTACTGCTAATCCTTAAATAAATTAGCTCTTCTTCAACCAATGTGTAAGAAAATATTTTATTATCGTGTACCTATTATATGAAACATACTTATCTTTTTACTCAATTACAACTAAAAATTATAAATCAGTACTATGAAGGCGAGGCATAGTGGGAACGGAGAATATTGGGATGGGGAGGTCACAGGTCTATATGAGTTAATACAACTGAACAAATATTTTCAAATACCCGTTGACTGTTAGTTCACTCACACAGTATGATCGCCTAGAATTTGACTACGGTCAAATGTTTATTTTAATAGTACTGGTTTTCAAATTGGCAAAATTATATTATATTTTAAATGCCATACTTCAACTGGGTTTGACGGAAATCAGTCATGGTGACAATGGTCGAGGGTGATTTAAGAGGAAAACGGAAACCAAGAACCGAGTTGGACGGATAGTGTGCAGAAAGACATGAACTTGCTAGGAATAGATAATATGGCAATAAATAGTAATAGTTAGAAAGAAGTATTGGGTACGGCAAAGGACATAAATTATATCATTATGTTATTTTTACCAAAACGTTTATTATCTAAACGATTCAAAATCTAGAAATGCAGAAAAATGTACAACACAAAGTATTAAATGTCTAAAAGACGTTTTTTTTTTGTCACAACAAGTATAAAGTAATACTTACTAAAAGCATTACTTATCTCCTCTAATATTCAGCATTAACAAGTCCTGGTTACTAAGATACTATTTTTCAACTGATATATAAGAAAATATTTTATTATTTTTGCTCAGTGTTACTTGTTTTCAAACGGACAAAGTTATGAATGTATTATGAGGTATTTTAAAAGAGAAAGTCTAAGCTTGCAGAATCTTTTTCCAAAGAGTTTGCAATTTAGAATTGTTAGAATATTACTATTTTTTATTAAGTCATACCTAATAAATTAAAATGAAAACTAAAATTGTGTTATTACGGTTAATGAATTGCACGTGTCTGTACTAGTGTTTATATTATAAATTTCGAATATGTGATACAATATTGTGTAAATAATACAAAACCACGTAGGCATATGCTTTAAATAAAGTTAACTTAAATACATTGTTTAATAAAATGTATTAAACAAACAAAATGTAGAAATGCAGAACAATTTGAAACACAAGGTATTAAATGTAGAGACCTCTTATAAGTTATAAAAAAGAAATATTAGATAAACTAACTCAAAATTCAAAGTAGGGTGCCCCCTACTAAATGTTATTCAAGCTATATTATTAATTTTATTTTTTACTGTTTACCCATTTACTGTTGTGCATATATTTTATATGGATGTAAATATTCAATATAATATGTGGATGGTAATCATATGACGGAGAATTTGCTTTTTGATATAAAAATATTGCTTGCACAAATCGCATAGGAACGTCTGAAGTTTGTTTGAATATCGGTTGGTCATAGTCTGTGCTATTTGATCTATTTGTATATGTTATTCGTTTTATTTTTCATTTCGGTTATGTCCTGCTCTAGAAAAAACAATATCGTGCCGTTTAAATAAATAAGTTTGAAAAACATAGTACTGTATTTATTAAAACAACGGTCAACAGGTAATTGAACGTAATTTCATTAATTATTGTTAATTACAATATATTTATTGTCAATAAATTATTATAGTCAGACGATCTAAAGTTTTGCCATTACGTTTTTACCTCATTACACATCATTAAGTGATATTTTTTTTTGTACTCCGCTTATTATGTCGTTGTTAAAAAGTATAATACAAAAGTATTCAATTATAATACCTTAAGATATACTAATACGGGAGCTAAATTGTTATCGACATGTTATTTATGTGTTTTAATCTTATCTGTTCAAATAAGTTTTACATAAAACATTAATAACCCTTTAGTTGTTAGTATGTTATACGTAGATGTATAATTTAAAAAAAAATCCAAGATAAAAAAAAAACAATTTACATCGAAGCAAAAATCTCATAATATAACATGTTCATAAGTTACTTGGTTTAGAAGAATACATTTAGCTATGTTCATTTTGTATTATAAGATATATTTTGTAGAATATATATGCTATATATTACAATATACTAGGTTTACCATGCACAATATATGTATACATATCGCGTGTTAGGTTCTAAAGTCATTTTTTTCAAAAATGGTTTATTAGGAAATAATGCACTATTTTTAATTAACAAAAAGAGTTGCAGTGTCCACAGATATACATCGAAACGTTTATTTGAAAGCGATTTTATCACTCTTATCTATAGTAACTCTTAAAGACCTGTGATGTCTCAGTTTTTCTTATTTTTTAGACTAGCTTTAAATGATAAACAAAATTTTGGTCTTTTTCATATTGACTCATCGTCTAGGTTAAAAGTTGTTTACGTTTTAAAGTAAAATACTCAGTTATTTATTTTTTTTGTACGTTATTTTTCGTTTTTTCAAAAATATCTAGGCAACAGCTGTTTAAAAAATTGTTTGAGTTTTTTAAGAACTCGTTATTGTCGAAAACAGTTGTATTTTTTTAACCTATTATATTTTGCCGTGTGGGAAATTACAGTTTTAGTAAACAAACAAGCAACAGGTATCCGACAAATACTTCTATAGAGTTGATTTGCAACAAATGGGTAGCAACAACAACAATTTATTACAAACAGACAATCAACCCTAATCGTGTTGACTATAATTTATTATATTATTTCTATATGTATACTCGTACATCGCCTAGCCTTCAGCTTCTATACTAAAAACATGTTTTCCCTATAACGTTTACGCTGTTTTTATCTAATAAACTGCAATTTAATACAAGCATCATTACAATCAGTCAATACCACGAATATTTTTTCTGATAGTGGAAATGATATCGACTGGTTAACAATAATTTCAATCGACACTGGGTCTCCAATCCTTCAGCTATAGCGGATGCAAAGTTTACAAGGATCTTACAAAAAAACAAAAATCAACTATGTCTAAGAAAATTCCTAAAAAAAAAAAAATAGTACTCCGAAAAACCCAAACATTGTCAATAAATCCCAAGGTCACACTACACATCAATAGTATCCTCAAACCCACTCATAAATAATCTACGCCAAAGTATGAAACAACCAAGACACAACACATCTTACAAATCAACTATTATGGCGTTAAGCCTTTTTAATAAATAATTTTGTACGTTGCAATTTGAGAGTTTAGTTAATTCATTTAGAGGTACGACCAGCCCTTTTTGCTCTTTGGGCGGTTATATAAATTTACAAATAGTCTCTAGAGATAATTGAGGGTAGATACAGGGTAGTTTTCTGTTCCAGCTATTTATATATATATATATATGTACACATATATTTCAATTTATTAGAAGTTTGTTTAAATTAATCCTTTCTAACTGATCCTTTCTAACTAATTGCTCTACTACCAAATGTACTTCACCAGGTGTATTGGAATAATAAATAAAAAGAACTCCCTCCTGAAAAAGCATCCAGATGAGAATCAAATGTTATAACAATTATCACAAAAAACCATAGTTCTACTGACCTACATCTATAATGCGATATTAAGATTATCATATTTTCCAATAATCTGGAAATTCGCAACCATCATTCCTAAGCCGAATAAACTAAAACACCTACTAATATCATACCGTCCAATAAGTTTGCAACCAGCATTAGGAAAATTGTTTGAAAAAATACTTCTTAGAAGAATACATATTTGTCTGTAATCATATGACGGAGAATTGTATTTTTGGTAAAAAAACATTTCTTACACAAATCGCATAGGAACGTCTGAAGTTTTGTTTGGATTTTGGTTGGTTATATATTGTGCCATTTGATCTATTTGTATATTCGTTTTCTTGTTCATTTTAAATTAAAAAGTTAAAAAATATATACCACTGTATATTTGTCCCCTGATTTTGTTTATTAAAATGTAGGTATACATATATTTTAAAACCGATTTAGTAATATTATTATATACAAAACTTAGAATAGCTAATTTAAGATAGTATTTTCCAGAGCTCTGACCACTTTTAGTACTTTAATAGTAAGGTGTATCATTTATTTACCTAATATGAATCAAGAATAATTTGCTGAAAATGTTGTCTGACCAATAGCCAGTTTCGGATAATTAATTTGATTGAGATATTATTTTAATAGGAATTCAAATTATTTAACGTGTACCCTCCGAGTTCAAATTATTATCATCTTTGAGAGCTCTGTATTGTTCACTGGTTAGATCAATTTTAGAATATGGTTTGGTTTTTTTGAGACCCTCATACGGCGGAAAACTGTATAATGCTTGAGCGAGATCGACAAACATTTTATTTTTAAAGTATTTAAGTTATATCTTTAAAGATTGAGTGTCCTTGATTTGGATATATAACCACCGTAATCGTAGACGTGCGAACAATCTTGGTTTTTTAGTCAAACTACTGCATGGACAAATTGACTTGCCTTATTTGCTTTCCAAAATTTTCTCCAAAGTTCCTCCCCGTTCTACTCGCTACAAAGTTCCTTTTTTTCTTTCTTCGTCTTCCCCTAATTATCATTTAAATGAACCACTATGTCATTAAGTAATTCTGACCCCTCTTACTTGTCGTAATTATTATAAATTACTATAAATACATTACATCTTCTTTTTTTCCGGAAGATATTGTTTTTAGTTTTGTGACAATAATTGTTACTATCATTATTGTTGTTTGCTTTTCTATAGTTCTATATGTATGTTGTATCAATTATCACTGTTTTTTATAATGTTCTATAGTCTTGCCCTCGAGGCGTATAAATGTATATAAATAAATAAATAAATATTCCCACTATTACTCTACCGCACTACACCTCTCGTCTTAAATTGTAAACTTTAGTTGATATAACTGGAAATAAATACAACTTCAAATATTGTCCTATAGTGTAAAAAAAAAATACTTAGTCAATTTTTTTTTGATTTAAGGAAAAACCAAAAAAAAAGGGTCATTGACGTATTGAACAGTGGTAATTATTGAATTGCTATATGTGAGTAATCGTATGTATGTATTGATACTCTTTTGATTTATATTTATAAAGATTTTTTTATCGTTTAAATAAAAATGCCCTTAGGCAATTAAAAAAAAAAAAAAATGTGAGTAATACAATGGTCAACAGGTTATAGAAAATATATTTTTAATTAGAATATATACAGATAACTTTGTAAATAAATTATTATAGTCAGTCGGTCTAAAGCAAATTATTGTCATTACGTTTTTATGTCATTACATTATTATTTAATGCTATTTATTTTTTATACTACGCTTATAATAGTGTTGTTAGAAAGTATAGTTAGAAGTATTCAAGTATAAAATATAGTGACCATATAATAAGAGGTCCCTAAGGAAGCGATTTATCTCCAGATCTATACAACGTGTTCACAACCGACATCCCCCAAAACAGCAAATACAACTGGTCGTTTTCGCGGACGCAACAACAGTTTTTGCATTTGACGGCAATTCGCTCATTTATCAACTCATTTACTTATTATAATATACATATTGTATAGATTGTAAATATCACTTCAATAAAAAAAGAAGCTAAATGTTTTTCAAGCAACCATTTCTGTGAGCATAATTTTTAATAATATTACGTTACACATAAATATAAGCAACTTTCATTAATATCTACGGCTAAAAATGATAATATATTGGCTATGTTTCAACCAATGTGTACAAAAATATTTTATTATCACGGTATAACTCGTATCTAAAGCATCAAAGTCCAAGCTTGCAAAATCTTGTTCCAATAAGTTTGCAATTTAGAATATCACTATTTTTTATTTAGCCGTATCTAATAATATAAAATAAAAACTAATATTAATGAAGTGCACGAGTCAGTACTAGTGTTTATAATATATATTTAACGCCCCGAAGGCAAGCGTGTAACATTCAAGTAAGTAGACCACAGATTAATAATTATAAATTATAAACAGTATCAATAAGGAAAAACATATTTATAACAACGTAACAAACAAAATATAGAAATATGACAAAAATTGGACGATTAAGTATAAATGAGCCTAAATCAGTATAGTATCAGTTATACTATATATTTTAATCATTTGATACAATATTGGGTAAATAAAACAAAACCATGTAGACATATGCATTAAACGAACCAAACTTAAAAATAAAACATTGTTCGATAAAATGTAGAAATTCAGAAAAATGTACAACACAAAGTATTAAATGTCTAAAATATATTTTAACTAAATGTCTATAAAATGGTTCATTTTTTGTTACAACAAGTATAAAGTAATGCATAACACATAGACAAAATAATCTTACATTTAGATTGTAGGTAAAGACGGATGACTGATAAAGATTAGACTAATCTCCAACATGGTTAGGTTTTTGTTGAGCTGTGTTACATTTTTGAGCAAAACACTTGAAACAAACCTCGCATTCGCAAGGATTATTACCAGAATATACATGTTTATGTTTTTTAGCGAGGTAGGATTTCACCGCAATAGGTTTCAGACACATGACACACTTGTATGACTTTTCTGTGGCATGCGTGCGTTTGTGTACCGTAAGATTGTATGTATTAGTAAAACGCTTGAAACATACGTCACAATTGTAGCGTTTTTCTCCAGTATGCACTTGTTTATGTACTGTGAGGCAATATTTTTGTGTAAAATCCTTTGGACACACGTCACATTTGTAGGGTTTTTCGCCACTATGAATGCGAGCGTGTGATACCAAAGTGTATTTTCGGGTAAAAGTTTTCAGGCAAACCACACATTTATAGGGCTTTTCGCCAGTATGCAGGCGTTCGTGTGCTGCCAGATTACATTTTATCGAAAAAGATTTCTGGCACACAACACATTTGTACGGTTTTTCGTCAGTATGTATGCGTTCGTGTATTACCAGATGGGATTTTACCGAAAAAGATTTCAGGCACACTAAACATTTGTAGGGCATTTTCCCAGTATGCATGCGTATGTGCGTTACCAGATAGGATTTTGATGAAAAAGATTTCAGGCACACGTCACATTTGTATGGCTTCTCGCCGGTGTGCGTGCGTTCGTGTCTTACTAGATCACGTTTTTCCCAAAAAGATTTCAAGCATACAACACATTTGTAGGGCTTATCTCCAGTATGCACCGTTTTGTGTACTGCAAGGTCTAGTTTTCGTGTAAAATCCTTTAGACACACGTCACATTTGTATGGCTTTTTTTCGGTACGTACACATTTGTGTCCAGCCAGGTAGTCTTTTCGAGTGAAATATTTTAAACACTTCTTACATTCTTCTCCTATATGGATACGTCTGTGAAGGGTAAGGGAAAAACTTTGTGTAAAACCCTTGAGACACACGTCACATTTGTATGTCCTTTTTTCGGTGTGTACACATTTGTGTCCAGCCAGGTGGTCTTTTGGGGATTTTATGCACTCGTTACACTCTTCAGAAATATGGACACGTTTGTGTACAGTAAGGTGAGATTTTTGGCTAAAATACTTTAGACACACGTCACACTTGTATGGCTTCTCGCCAGTATGCGTGCGTTCGTGTATGGCCAGTTTGGATTTTATCGAAAAAGATTTCAGGCACACAACACATTTGTAGGGTCTTTCGCCAGTATGCGTGCTTTCGTGTCTTACTAGATAGGATTTGATCGAAAAAGATTTCAGGCAAACACTACATTTGTAGGGCTTTTCGCCAGTATGTAGGCGTTCGTGTACTACCAGATTACATTTTACTGAAAACGATTTCAGGCACACAGCACATTTGTAGGGCATTTTTCCAGTATGCATGCGTATGTGCATTACCAGATAGGATTTTGATGAAAAAGATTTCAGGCATACAGCACATTTGTAAGGATTTTCGCCAGTATGCATGTGTATGTGCGTTACTAGATAGTATTTTGATGAAAAAGATTTCAGGCATACAGCACATTTATATGACTTTTCTGTAGAATGCATGCGTTCGTGTACTGCGAGGTTTCCTTTTTGTGAAAATTTTTTTAGACACACGTCACATTTGTATGGCTTCTCGCCAGTGTGTACGCGTTCATGCAGTACCAGACTGGATTTTACCGAAAAAGATTTCAGGCAAACACTACATTTGTAGGGCTTTTTGCCAGTATGCAAGCGTTCGTGTGCTACCAGATTACATTTTAATGAAAACGATTTCAGGCACACAGCACATTTGTAAGGCTTCTCGCCAGTATGCGTGCGTTCGTGTATGGCCAGTTTGGATTTTACCGAAAAAGATTTCAGGCACACAACACATTTGTAGGGCATTTTCCCAGTATGCATGCGTATGTGCGTTACCAGATAGGATTTTGATGAAAAAGATTTCAGGCATATAGCACATTTGTAGGGATTTTCGCCAGAGTGAATACGTTCGTGTCTTACCAGATAGGCTTTTGCTGAAAAAGATTTCAGGCACACAACACATTTGTAGGGCATTTTCCCAGTATGCATGCGTATGTGCGTTACCAGATAGTATTTTGATGAAAAAGATTTCAGGCATACAGCACATTTATATGACTTTTCTGTAGAATGCGTGCGTTTGTGTACTGCAAGGTTTCCATTTTGCGAAAATTTTTTTAGACACACGTCACATTTGTACGGCTTCTCGCCAGTGTGTACGCGTTCATGCTGTACCAGACTGGATTTTACCGAAAAAGATTTCAGGCACACAAC
>NW_026096234.1:0-24959 GCF_023614345.1 Adelges cooleyi | reverse complement strand
AACCAGTACAGTGGGGTCGGTGCATAGTGGGGACGGAGCATAGTTGGGTCGGGGCATAGTGGTGACGGGGAGGTCACAGGTTTACAGGAATTTTTAAATCTGAAAGTGATAAAATCACTTTCGAAAAAACGCTTCGATGCAAATCGGTAGTTAGTATTTTCAAGCCAGTACAGTCCAAACCAAGCACAGTATAAACCAGCAAAGTTAGAAAGTTTTAAATGAAGGTTCTGTATTTACAAATGAGCATCAAAGCGTTAATTTGAAAGTGATTTTATCCGAGAGGACTAGTGCAGTAGAGTATTGGCATAATGTAATCAAAGCAATGAGGAAACGGAGAGGTCACAGGTCTACAAGAATTATTATAAATAAAAGTGATAAAATTGAATAAAATCGCTTTCAAATAAACGCTTTGATGCTCATTTGTAAATACAGAACCTTCATTTAAAACTTTCTAACTTTGCTGGTTTATACTGTGCTTGGTTTGGACTGTACTGGCTTGAAAATACTAACTACCGATTTGCATCGAAGCGTTTTTTCGAAAGTGATTTTATCACTTTCAGATTTAAAAATTCCTGTAAACCTGTGACCTCCCCGTCACCACTATGCCCCGACCCAACTATGCTCCGTCCCCACTATGCACCGACCCCACTGTACTGGTTTTTTTTTTTTTTTTGCAAAAACTTAGTGGACCAAATAACACAAATACAATGTCTTGTTATATTTTGTTGGAATGGTCGACGATTCATGTTTCAATCGTTTGTACTCCATAGTTTAAATTATAATCACTTATTCTCAATAAAATTAATATTTATGTATTATATACTTCCATTATAGCAATCTCACACAAACTATTTATACTTCACAGATTATATTATTTCAAAGCTATATTATACTTCTATTTTACTAGATTGACAATGTACAAAATAAAATGCAACTAAAAAAACCTTTTCATAGATCCTTAAAATGTAAAGGGTGGGTTAGTGAAACGGGTTTTACCATTTAAATACATTAGAAAATCGCCGTTTTACTGCCTCATCCTGTATATTAATTTCTTGTTATTTTCTAAAGAAAAATCGATTTTCTTACATTTAAATTAAAATAAATCGTATACAGGTACTGTGATGGAGAAAACAATAAATTTTACCTACATTTATTACTTATTAATTAAATATTACTAACGTGTTTAGCCACTAGCAGTCGGCTGTTGCCTGTTATTTAACAATAACCTTAAATGGAGATTTTAAAAATTGTGTTTTTTTAATAATAGCATAGGAGCAGTATCATGATGTTAAATGTTCACGAGATTTGATCTAGTCATAAAATAAAGTATTATCATTTATGACTTAATTATTATTAAAATTTATCTTAATAGTAATAGTACATACTAATAAAATAATGAAATATTTTTTACAAAATTAGAGCTACACGTTGATAAACTAAAAAAATAAAATTAGCACGAAGCAGATTATCTAATATTAGACAATTTAAACAATCAAGCGTGAATCTCTTTAAATTAATAACAGTATAACAATATACAAAACATTAGTTTTCCTTTAAAAAAATTGTGTAATAAAAAAAACATTTTGAGTCGGTATACTGCATAAAAACCAACACTTAATCTGAATCCAAAAAACAACAGTCCTCTTCATTATTTGCAGGTAGTTGGACATTAAATACTCATAGTTAACCTTCGGTAAGGTTATATAACGCAGGCTGTAAAATAAAGAGATAACGACAGTGGTTTTGTCGTAACAGCATCATTAAGTGTCTTAATAAGTACACGGACAGGTTTTTTTCCCAATAAATCGAGTGTCTACTATAATCAGTTACACGATTTAGTCGCCTGTGATATCATGTAATAAACACAATATTATGATACCGATCATTGGGCCCTAAACTAATCTAACACGGATAGACGTTACCAACTGATAGTTTTTAGTGTCTGTTCGTTTCTCACATCTGGTACACTGGGTTTTTAGTTAAAAAAAAAAAAAAAAAAAAAGTTGAATTTGTATAAACTTTAAGTCAAAAGTGGTAATTGGGCACAAAACTTAATAGTATCATTCTGCATGGATATACATAAAAATGTTTTTAATGATTTGATAATTTTTTTTTAAAGATTTTAGGTGTTTTTGTTAAAATATACGCAATGTGCGAAAACACGGTTTTCCGGCAATTAAAAAAAAACTGTAGTGCCGAATTTTTCACCCGCCACATATGTTATGGATACATATGAGTTTCAACTACTGGCAAATTTTCAACCCAAAAGTTTTAAAATTACGGCTAAAAACCCCGAAAAACAAAAAAACTTGTACCCCCCCTAGGGGGGCGGGAAATGGGTATATTTTGAATTTGACAAAACTGACGTGCGCGGGCATAACAAATAAATATTTCTTATACATTTCAACTCGATCCGACTCTTTTTCTCGATACTATAGCCAGTAAAAGTTCTAACTTAAAAACTCGTACGGTTTTTTTTTTGTTTTTTCAACTTTCGTCTGTGAAGACTTAAACTTTTTCAACTTTTACCCCCCCAAAGTACAAACTAGACAAAATTTGTGATTTATAGAGTTGCTATTCAAAGGAATTGGTCTAGTATTAAAAAAGTTACAGTGTATACAGCGAAAAAAAAAGCCCACATCAGAGTAAAACCAATACCTTCTCGCTTTGCATCGAAGCTAAAACATTTTTCTGGATTTTTGTGTAAAAGACATCAAAAGTGGTCAAATTATATGTTTTTTGGGTCGGTGATTACGAATTTAATATCAGTTCTCAATTTTAATCATCCGGAAAGAACTTAAGTAAAAAAAAAAAAAAGTTGAATTTGTGTAAACTTTAAGTCAAAAGTGGTAATTGGGCACAAAACTTAATAGTATCATTCTGCATGGATATACATAAAAATGTTTTTAATGATTTGATAATTTTTTTTTAAAGATTTTAGGTGTTTTTGTTAAAATATACGCAATGTGCGAAAACACGGTTTTCCGGCAATTAAAAAAAAACTGTAGTGCCGAATTTTTCACCCGCCACATATGTTATGGATACATATGAGTTTCAACTACTGGCAAATTTTCAACCCAAAAGTTTTAAAATTACGGCTAAAAACCCCGAAAAACAAAAAAACTTGTACCCCCCCTAGGGGGGCGGGAAATGGGTATATTTTGAATTTGACAAAACTGACGTGCGCGGGCATAACAAATAAATATTTCTTATACATTTCAACTCGATCCGACTCTTTTTCTCGATACTATAGCCAGTAAAAGTTCTAACTTAAAAACTCGTACGGTTTTTTTTTTGTTTTTTCAACTTTCGTCTGTGAAGACTTAAACTTTTTCAACTTTTACCCCCCCAAAGTACAAACTAGACAAAATTTGTGATTTATAGAGTTGCTATTCAAAGGAATTGGTCTAGTATTAAAAAAGTTACAGTGTATACAGCGAAAAAAAAAGCCCACATCAGAGTAAAACCAATACCTTCTCGCTTTGCATCGAAGCTAAAACAACCGGATGGGTTAGGCAAGTGGTTGGTGCAATGGTTGGAATTCTTATTATACTTGCTGGAATTCGGAAAAGAACATACTATGTAAACGCCTTTTTACGATATTCATATGAAGGGCTGCGGGGAAAAATTAACAATGTCAATTTTTGTTCATTTTAAGAAAATCCCTACAACTTTGTTTCAAAAAGCGAAATAAAGAAAAAAATTCTATTGGAAACGGTTTGAATTCCACACAAATTTGGAATTAGTTTGACTTGGTAGTTGTTTAGTTTTAAAATTGCGCCAACCAAATTTTTTAAAACTTTCAGCCTTTTTCCCAGGAGGAGGGAGGGTTGTTGAATTTTCCTTGGAGTTTTCCTTGTGCGATTTTGTTGATGAAACTTTATAAATAGAAAATGCTAAGGTTATAAGAAATCGAAAATATTTTCGAAAAACATACATGAGAATTTTTTAGTCGTTATTTTTGCCATCGATAAATTTCCATACATTTTAAGCAGAAAAATACGTCGATCCAACGACAAAAACAATATATAAAATTGTCAATGTTCGAATTTCTCTCTTTTATTTTTTGTGCACATCTTAGTGTTACTTTTTACTTCGAAAATTCGAAGGTCATAGCAAATCGTCTAAACTTGAAAATGTTATCGAATCGGATATACTAAACTTAAGTATGGCTATCGACGGATATTCCAAAAGGAAAAATCCATTACAATTTGGGTTGGGACTAGAGTTGGGCCGAGCCGATTGAATGTGATAAATTCACTTTTAAAAAAATTAATTAAAACCTTAAACTGGTACTTGAGCACTCAAAACTCACTGGTGCCACTCCAAGGGGTATCCATAAAAATATTGGAATGATTCGATAATTTTTTTTTTTTTTAAGATCTAACATGTTATGTGTACATAAGAGTTCTAACTCCAGACAAATTTTCAACTAAAGGGTACTAAAAACCCAAAAAACAACTTGCATCCAGCCGCAAAGGGGTGGGAAATGGGTCTAACTTGAATTTAAATCTCAAGTAAATGTTACTCTCTAGAAATTTCAACTCGATTCGACCATTTTTCTCGAAATTATAGCCAGTAAAAGTTGAAACTTAAAAACTAGTATGGTATTTTTTAAAATTTTAACTGTAAAGAAGTGAACTTTTTCAATAACTCCCTTAAAGGTGCCAACTAGATAACATTTGCGATTTACAGAGTTGCTACTCCAAGGAATTGATCTAGTATGAAAAAAGTTACAATGCATATACAGACACAAAAAAAACCTACATCATAATGCAAATATATTTCAGATAACAGCTGTTGACCCTTACTCATTGCAATCTACAAACTTAAAACCATAAAACGAAATTCCCCCCTAAATTCTAAGGAAAGACAACTTTTTTTTTAATTTGTCAAAACTTGACTATTCACAGTGCAACTCAGTTTACTTCTCAGCCAGACACCACAATTTGATGTTACGGCTATTTAGCAATAGGTTTTAACAAACCAAACTGCCAAATTTGTTTGTTGTGCCAGTTTATCATTTTAAATATTTTATAAGCCGTAATGAGAAATGTGGCAATTTTGCTTTTTATTTTTAGATTATTAATATATTGCTACAAGACAAAATGTAGCAGTTTGTTATTACTTCACCAGTGTCATCTGGTTAAGAATTATTATCAAGTTGAAAGTTAAAACGCCTCAAATCGAAATGAGACAGTCTTGATTTATTATGCTTAAGTATAAAAAAACTGTAGCAGTATTATATTTTTTTAAACCAAAAAAACCATGAAATTTATTACAGAAACGTTGGTTGGGTTAAACGTTAATTCACGTCTGGCCGGACATGAGGGCATTTGTTCCCTTAACCTTTTTTTTCATCTACCTATTAAATTATGATTAAGACAATTTTGATATGATATACCATTACATAAAAAAAAAGAAATGTGGATAATGAATTTTACAATTTGCACACCAGAAACTAAAAGAACTTTTTAGACCCTTAAGAAGCCTTTCCGGTTGTTATTTTGCTAAATTCGTTTTTTATGACTAAATTTTGCACATCGATAAAGAAAACAAAATGATAAATCGTTGTAAAGCAAACACTCAATATCAATACACGTGTACCTTCGAGTATATTACAAAAACATGTTATTCTACTATTTTCGATAAATCAAAATACACTAGAAATGTGATTAATTCATTAAGGACAGGAGTTTAGTTTTCTCTTAAAATAACAGCATTTTTGTAGCTTTTATAATAATTGGAGACACTTAAGTTGGTGTTATTTTACAATATTATAAAACTATTACTAAACATTTAACTTTTCCATTTTTTTTTTCACAGCTCAGTATTTTTACAGGAGCGTAGTGCCAGTAGAAAAAATAATATTTCACTCCATCCTTCCTGCCGTCCTAAATTTTAATGTTTAATAACTCCCAAAGTAATTAGCCAAAACTGGTTTTCGACCGGTATGCTATTCAGCAAATAATTCTCAGTTTAAATTGTAAATTAAATATGTACACAAACTACTATTTGAGTTTTTAAAAGTTGATAGGCTTATGGAAAATAATAAAAAAAAAAGGTTAGTGTTTAGTATTTTTATAATACTGTAAAATCTGATAACCAAAAATGTTTTCAAAAAACAAATACTACAAAATTGCAATTATTCTAAAGCGTACTCATTCCATCTTTAAACCACGACGAAAACATTCGGTTTGAGTTCAATACATTTTTTTTTATCAATTTTAAAAATACTCATTGCTGATTCGTGTTCCGCTCAATTTGAAAATATTTAAAACGGAAGAGACCATAAAAGATGGTGGACAATTTTCAACAAATTAGGGGTTTCGTTTAAGACTAATACAAACCAATAAGTCATTAATAATATGACCATTGCATAGGTGCATAAATTATTTTAATAATTGTTAAAGAGTGAGGATTTTGTATAATTCTGCACATTGGCCCATGTGTTTCAAAAGTTACACCGAGCGCAAAAGTAAATAAAGATTTATATGTACGATTTTCTGTGGAATTTATCGAATTCTCGCCTAAGCATTAACTCGAAAACACAATTTTTTTACTATAGAAAAAAAAAACACTTGGGTTGTTCGATGTGCGTTCCCATTTCCACTGTTTACATAAATTGAAATAAACGAATCGACAAATTCACAAGGGCTTAAGAAATTCATGGCCAACCCGACTTATTGACGATTATCTAGAATAATAAAAAAAAACAACTTACGTGAACAGTTTTTGGTTATTTTTTTTTTGTATTACAATGTTATTTCAAGGTCAAGGTCAAGGTTTTTCCCCCATCGGTAAGAGGAATTTCGGGGGGGGGGGAGAGTGATTTTGCAATATCTTACAGCAACATGTATGAATAATAAATTTAGACATTTATGTTAATATATTTGTTGTTTTTTAGTAAAATAGAATTTGATTGGACCTTGAAGATTATAATATAATTTAAATGAGCCGTAGTCGCGTTTGCGTTAACCGAAGTAATTGTTCATACTTAAACGCCAAAACAGTTCACTAAACTGCCAGATTATGGCTATGCAAGGTTCCACTCTAAACTCAATGGTCATCCGAATCAACTCGTTTACAACCTCCTTACTAGTAGTAAACACAATATTATGATACCGACCGTTGGGCTCTAACCTAACCTAACACGGGTCGATGTTACCAGCCGACAGTTATTAGCGTCTGTTCGTTTCTCACATCTGGTACACCATGTTTGTAGTTGGTCCAGTGTTAAAAAGTTACAGTGTATACTGTATACAGATAAAAAAAAAGCCCTTATCAGAGTAAAACCAACACCTTCGCCGCTCTGCATCGAAGCTAAAACATTTTTCTGGATTTTTATGTAAAAGGCTTCCAAATTGGTCAAATTATATGTTTTTGAGGTCGGTGATTACGAATTTAATATCAGTTTTCAATTTCACTCAACCACAAAAACTAAAGTAAAAAAAAAAAAATATAAATTTGTGTAAACTTTAAGTCAAGTTAGAGAGTTATAGAGCTGCTACTCAAAGGAATTGGTTCAGTATTAAAAAAGTTACAGTGTATACGGATAAAAATAAAGCCCACAATTAGCTTCGCCGCTCTTCATCGAAGCTAAAACTAAATGCGATAATTGTTTCACATTTAAGGGTTGAAGGTAAAAATATTCTAAATACTGAAAAATAAAGTAAACTATGAACCATAATGATAAGGAACTTTTTTTTTTCAAAATATAAATATTTTCCAAGAAATAAGAGTCTCGCGCTAGTTGGGTCACCCTGTATTCTACCTCTTCAGTTAGATACGTTTTATAGGATTTCTCTAACCAAGATAAAGATGGTCTACTCAGTAACGATGATGTTATAGGAATTGCGTACCGTTATGTGTCTACCTTGAGTAAAGAAGAAATCGTTGAACCTTTCATGATAGCATGTGATACCAATAGTAATATTGCAAATTATAGTGTTAACGAAATCTGCTTCATTTTTTAAAAATAACTATCATATTGTAGACGAGCATAGAGTAGGACCAATGCGGTTGTATGTTAGTAGATAATTTTACAGTTAGAATTAATAAAATAAACCTCGAGAATGCGCCATTTTCATCTACATGTTTTATGTAGATATTAAATTTTACCTTGGCAGACTAAAGATTGTTAAATAAAAAATATATTCTATCTTGTTATAAAAAAAAAAACATTACATCTTCATCTGGATTCGTGTAGGAAATTTGTCCACTAGTTTAGAAGATATGCGATTATTATTGAGATAGCTCCTTAGTGGTTTTCTATGATCGTTCGACTTAATATTTTAGGTGTGCGGTAAAAATATTTTTCTATGTAGACTATTTTCACGATTTCGACGAGACGGGCAAGTAGTGCTTTTATAATCATGCAAAGTATCGACGAAAAAGATTGTTAATGTTTTCACAAGTATTTTAGTATGATGTGATGGTGGTTGAAATGTTGAAGTAGAAGATAAAAATTTGGTCATTGCGGAGTATAGATTTGTCATGTTTCGACGAAAACGCATGAGTAAAAAAAAACCCCTTAATAATTGTATTAATTTTTTAAATAATTTTCGACAGTGGTTTGTATTGATATTATCTACATTGTTAGAATAAACGATTTAAATAAGGCATTTTTATGCTATAATTATGGGTAATCAGTTTTAAATTTGATATTTTATGATATTTTTCAAAGCTGTACAATTTCACACATATATTTTAATTTAATGAATACAGACGATATTAATCCATATTGATAATTAAAACAAGATATGATTGTTCAATTTGTTTTTGTTATTTCATAAAATGATTAAATAAATATTTTAAAAAATCGTTGGGGAAAATTGCGTTAAAAGTATGATAAATATTTCCCGAGAATCTGAGTGTTTTTCACATAAGTAAATATGCAGTATTTGCCTGTTTTTCGTTGTTTTTACAATCGTACTGAGGAGTCGAAAACAACTCTAAGTAAATATACTCTGTAAATAAAATGTATCGAAAAACGACTATCTACCAATATTTTGCATTCCTATAGTGATGTTGTTTTTGTCAAACGCACCTTAATGTAGACACCCTGAAGCGAATCGAATTTCACTGTTCATCCGACTTTAGTACCGAAGACTTCCCTCCGGTTCGATAAAGTGTTTGAAAAAAAAATCATTATGTATTTCAAAATTGCTGTTACCCTTTACGTGCTGTACTTCGTGACCGCGACACAGGTAAAACATATTTAAATATTTAAAATTTGATTTTTTTAACTCCACACACGTCTTTTACATAGAAACTAAGTTATCATCCTGCGAAGTAAGTATTTTTGTGGGGTTGTTCTTTAGTAGGGTGTAGTGAAAAAGGGCAATTTTCGAAATCGTTTTCGTAATACCTTACAAAACTAGCGTCTTGGTGAATATATACCTAAAGTAAAAAAAAAAAAAAATGTTTAAAACATATTTCCCCCGCCCCAAGTCAAAAAACCAATATTCAGCAAAATTATTTAGACCTTCTAACATAACTCAAAAAGTTTCAATACTTAAAAAAATTAAAAACTATTATTTTGTAGGGAACTATATTCTGCATATTATACGTGAACAGTTATATTTTTTTAATTTTTTTTTAATCGCCAAAAATAAAATTAAAAAACATGCAATTACAATTTTTTAACTTTGATTAAATTTTTAAAGTGAATAATAAAGTTTTTTTGAAAAAATAGTTTTTTACGTTCTAGACTAGTTTATTTCACACCAAAGTCAGATTTGAAAAAAAAATACATATATCAAAGCATATCAAATACATTTCTAGTTAGTTGTTGTAGACTATTGGGAATTCGATTAAAACTCAATCGAGTTTTTGCACACATCTTGTTCATAGTGAAAGTTAATATACCGAAAATACTGGCTAAACATATATTCCTGTGATATGTATGCAAACCCATTGAGTCCCTTCCCTGACAATCAATCGATAAATCAGTCGTCCAAAAAAACAAGTAGTTATATTATTATAAACTACTATTTCGTGATTCTGAGAAATCATTATTCAGAATTTTTCATAATCCGGCTTTTTTGTTTATGGTTGTTTTACATGTATATATTTTTTTCAAATCTGATTTTGGTGTGAAATAAACTAGTCTAGAGCGTCGAAAACCTACAATTTCAAAGAAACTATATTATTCACTTAAAAAAGTTTAAAAAAATTGTTTTTGCATGTTTTTAAATTTTAAATTTTATTTTTGGCGATTAAAAAAAAATAAAATTGTTCACGTATGATATGCAGAATATAGTTCTCTACAAAATAATAGTTTTAAATTTTTTTTAGTATTGAAACTTTTTGAGTTATGTTAAAAAATCTAAATAATTTTGTTAAATATTGGTTTTTTGTCTTGGGGTGGGGGAAATATTTTTAAAATTTTTTTTTCTTTTTTACTTTAGGTTTATTTACACCAAGACGCTAGTTTTGTAAGGTATTACGAAAACGTTTTCAAAAATTGCCTTTTTTCATTACACCCTACTGTTCAGCATGTCATTTAAACATCCCAATATACCAAAATTCAATATTTCCCGAGAAACTGAGTGTCTTACCTAAAATAAAATACCCTGTATAGAAATAAAACAATAAGTTGTTATTGTACTTCACATAAGTAAATTTGCAGTATTTTTTTGCGGGTTTACACGGTTTGTACAACCGTAACGCTGCGTCGAAAACAACTCTAAGTATATAATGTGAAAAATAAAATAAAACGAACAACTATCTACCAATATTTTGAAGTTGAAAAGTTTAATTCTTCACAGACGAAAGTTGAAAAAACAAAAAAAAAACCGTACGAGTTTTTAAGTTAGAACTTTTACTGGCCTATAGCCAGTACAAGAAATTTGAATCACTGCAAAATATATTTATGAAGTTTCTTGTGGCTAGTGTAATATTTCAAATTTGTGACTTGTGTCGTTTTTGAAATGACCGATAAAATTACAAAATAGAAGCATCAAAGCGTTTATTTGAAAGTGATTTTATTTCATTTTATCACTTTTATTTGTAATAATTTCTGTAGACCTGTGACCACTCCGTCGCCTCGTTGCTTTGATTCCATTATGCATAGGCATAATGGAAAATATATTAGAATATAGATTCTACTGTACTAGGTCTCTTGGATAAAATCACTTTCAAATAAACGCTTTGATGCTACTATTTTGTAATTTTATCGGTCGTTTCAAAAACGACACAAGTCACAAATTTGAAATATTACACTAGCCACAAGAAACTTCATAAATATATTTTGCAGTGATTCAAATTTCTTGTACTCAACATTTGTATTAAATATGAGTCTGACAAATTGAGTTTTCACACAGAATACGTAACTAAGTATATAAATATTACATTTGATAAAAAGACAGTTTTGAAAAATCGGTGACCTAAGTCGTTTTTGAAATGGCCGATTCAATTTATTACTTTCTAACTTTCCTAGCTTACACTGTGCTTGGTTTAGATTGTACTGCCTTGAAAATACTAACTCCCGATTTGCATCGAAGCGTTTTTTCGAAAGTGATTTTATCACTTTCAGATTTAAAAATTCCTAATACCTAATACCTAACCTAACCGTGACACAGGTAAAACCGCATTAAATAAAATGTCGATAGTTAGTTGTATGAATTATTATATTTGTACTTGTGATATTTCATAGAGCGTTGGACTCAACGGGGATCAACTCACAGAGATAGGTGATTTATACAATAAATACAATAACGGTATGCACAACATCTCCAAGGATGATATCGAAGAGATTGGAGAAAGTTTTGGCATAGCTAATATGTCAGATTTTGACTACAAAGAAGGTGATGAAGTATATTTTATTAAACATGTTATTAATCAAAAGTTACTTAAAAAAAAATTGTCTGTAAAAAATATTTTTCTGTTTTTCAGTATTTAACAAATTTTCCACTTAACTCACTCGTCTTAGCTAGGTTTATTGGAAATTGTTTATAATTTTTTAAATTTTAATTATAGGTGAATCTAACGCCCGAAAATTACAAGATCTTGTGGTATATCTTGCCAACAACGATAAAAACACTGACAACATTAAGGTAATAACGCGAAAAAAACGTAGAAAATTTTCAAACTAATCTGATTTTCTTATTTCTATACACGCCTTTTACATAGAAAATAAGTATGTCGTCCTTCGAAGTAAGACTTCACGTGGGTATATTCAGAGAATACGACCTAAAGGGTGATCGCAAAGGTCTACTTGACCTCGATGATGTGAAAAAAGTCATTGTCGCTTTAGATCTAGCCGTATGGAATAATAGTATCAGTTATCGCCCAGCTGAACAATGCATACTAATTGTATTGAAAGAAAAAAGTATTGAGTTCATTATGCGATTTATTATGTTGCCAGAGTTAATAATTTTATTTTATTTTTAAGCTAAACAAATTAACGCATTGGAGTTCTTAGACCGCATATGGGCAGTAAAACCGAACCGAGTAAGGATTTATGGTGTCGTTAAAGGCTTGATAAAAAACACATTATTTTAATATTCATAATTTACATTATATTAAACATGTCAAAGTAAAATTGTACATTTTAGCGCATTTTTGCTTTAAAAAAAAAGTCAAATACCATTACTATATTTAATATTTATATGATTTTTATACTTGCACTTAGGGCACAGGTGTAAACCGGAAGCAGGTTGAGGACCTGATGACGTTACATAATGATAAGACAATTGATGGTCACATTAACCCTGTCGGAATAATGGAACTTTTCAAAAAGATATCTATAGTTAAAAAAGACTACGAAGGCCAATTGGCTTTTGGTTCCAAGAGTAAGAATACATTTTTGATATTATTTCGTTTTTTATTATTATCATTCTGTACAGTGTTGGCGAAATAAGTTTTTTCTATATGAAGCATAAGTAAATAATTATCTTTTATTTCACTATATTTTTGTTATTTGAATTTTTATAATACAATTAATCAACACTTGTTGTTAGACTACTTGTTATCAACATTATTCGTAAAATGCGATTTTTTAAATTAATTGAGATAGTATGAATTAATAATATGTAAAAATAATAGATAAACAAATTATGTCTTTTTTTATACAGTTTTAAATGATGTTTTCATTCGTAATCATTTATTTATTATATATGAAATAATTGTAGCTCAATTGAGATGTATTTCATTTTTATATTGTTTACTTAAAACTGTGTCTCAACTATAATTCGATGAATATATTTTTGTATACAACAAACAATTTATTCAATATTTTGATTGTAGGAAATCCGCATTTGGAGATGCAAGAGCTGTTGGTTGTTACAGCAGAATACAGCCTCGAGGAAAAAGTAATATTAATAATTGTATTAGGATTGCGTTGTTTATGCTTAGGTATATAAGGACGCCCCCACCCATTTATTAAAGGAGCGTAGGTTAAGAAATTGATCTTCAATTTTTCTATGGAAATTCGGTTTACTCAATTCTATTACAGCCCTTAGAGTATATTCTATTCGCGCAACCCATATGATCACACTGCAAATAACTAGTGGGAGCGTTCTCCTGCGGACTACATAACCTCGAGAGGTACTATATGAATTCTTTTGTTGATTCTTTAGGTTGGAACCGTATATTCTACCTCTTCGGTTAAATATGTCTTATCGGATTTCACTAAGCTGGATGACGACAAAGATGGTCTACTCACTAAGGGAGAAGTTAAAAAAATGACCGACGTGTTTACCCCGAACAAAAAAGAGAACATTGACTCTTTCATGAAGAAATACGATACCAATGGTAAATAGCAAACTATTGTATTACCAAAAATAGTTAAATTATTTTAAATATCTTACATAGCGAGGACGAGAAAAGAGTAGGATCAATGCTGTTTTCCTTGAGAAGATTTTTTTACAGTTAGAATTAACAAAATAAATCTCGAGAAACCGCCATTATCATCTGAGTATTGTCGGAATAGTTTCCATAATAAATTTGATATTATAGTGGTTAATATATCGAAGTAGATCTATAGACATAATTAAATAAAATTCTTAATTAAAAATCTTGTAACTTTTAGAAGACGAACACATGGACATATTGGAGTTCATCATGGCGCTGTTTAAAGAGAAAGTGAAGTTGAATGATTACGATGAAAAGTTTAACAATCATTATATGAGGAATAATTTTTAAAATAATTTTGATAGTGGTTTGTATTGATATTATGTAAATTCTAAGATTAAGGGTTTTTGCTGAATTATTACTATATTATATTTACATAAGAATATTTTTCGGGAGTGCTATAATTACGGGTAATCGGTTTTATATTTTATGTTTAATAATTGTTTACATAGTTGTATAATTTTACACATATATTTGAATTTAATGCTATCAGATGTACAACGGTATTAAGCCGTAATAATAAATAATATAACATACGATAACTAAATGTTTTTTTTTTTTGTCATTTCATAAAACGATTAAATAAGTAGTGTAATACCATCAAAATGATGTGTTTATTTTGAAATCAATATAAATATGCAAATTAAAAATTAAAAACCGCCATATGATGTTTAGGAAATATTAACACATTCAGTTTGTTGTTTCGGAACTGACGACATTATAGTCGATACAGATCGCATAGCTCCAATTAAAAAATAATAAAAGCAGCACAGTTTTTATTAAACGCTCTAAATCGACAATTTTACTATGTAATTTATTTAATTTTAATATAGCTTACAATTTCTTCAAAAAAATTCTGAAAAACGGCGGTTTCCACCCTTAACTAAATAGGTGATATAATGTTTAGTAATCACCATTATGGTTGAAAGCTTAATCTATTTTAAAAATCAACTTAAATACCTGTCTATAGTTTTATTACTACTATACATCCTGTGTACTCTCCAAACGATGGCGCTGCAGACACGTTTTGTTCCTATCACATAACATGATAATACAACAATACGTTTTTCGACATTCCTGAAAAAAAATGATTATTTTCGTTGTTACAGTTTTGATATAGGTTATGCTATATAATTATATTTTTACTTAATTTATTATTTTATTGAAAATATAGAACACCTTGAACATAATATTATGTATTTATGATACAAAAGATAAAATGAATTGTTGTATCTCAAAATCGACTGAATAACGCATTACATAATTTGATTTTATCGATAAAAAAAATATTAAAAGACATTTCCGAAGAAATCATTGAACTTTGTTACGAAAAAAAATGTTTTATATGGCGTGAATATAAAATTAATGATTATTGTTTATTTATCAACCAGGTGATTTTTAATTTACCGTTGCTAAGTAACTTATTGGCCGTGTATGACGAACAAACGTGGCAACGTTTTAAATTAATGACTACCCAATACACATAAAATTCAATATATTTTATTATCAGGTTAAACTATTTGTATTTTAAGTGTATTAAATTTGTATCGACTCATTAACTTGTGTATTAATTTCTCACCAAAGCTCAAAAAACGTTAGAATATAATACTATTACCACAACATAACATAAAATTCTTCAAAGTACACATATTTTTTTGAAATTTTAAAATTAATACATGGTGAATTCAATTTTACATTCAACAATAAACAATAGGCAACTGTAATGTCATGCATAATAATAATAAACTTTGTTTACTTTTATTTCCATGATTTTAAAATGCATCACCAATATTATCATATGTTTTACCTGTACTGTGTACGTTTAGACATACAGTTTTGAGTTACTTCCCTAACCCACACATATAACTTGCTTACAAGTCAAAAAACATGACAGATGACTCCAACATCCACTTTGTTCTGTCATAAGATGCATTAGGGATAAATAAAAATAAACAAATAAATTAAATATAAATAAATATAAATTTAATTGAATCAGCAATACTGAAGCTAGTAAATACTAAATAGCAAGTCACTTTCCAAGCTGAACAAAACCTCGGCTAGCACTCATAACCTTATTAAATAATAACACTTTAAAAAAAAAACCGATCATCAATATACAAAATTATTTTAGTTTTTTTGCAAAAAAAAGTTTCTGGTCAAATCGACATTCTATCAACTGTGACTTAATAAAATCAATATTGAGTTATTTGTAAAGCCTAGCAGATAACAGAGAAGATTGGTTGAAGCGACAAGGCGAAGCCCTTAGACAATAAAAAAAACCTAACCTTCGGCGACTGTACAAGGCTCCAATAGGGCCTACTCCCGGTCAAGATGTCATAAGCTAAAAAAAAAAAAATCTGAAATCTAAAATGCGCACAATAAAATTAATATTACACTTAATAATTCTTATTAATAAGTGTAATATTTTCACAAGTTACAACCAGAATAAAAAGAAGCATTTTTCAAGACGATATAAAATAATATGTGAAATAAACCATCAAGACGGGGACCCGTTTAGCGGATCGCGCATCAAATTAAAAAAAAAAAGAGAGATAAGTAGGACTGTAGCACCGAATTTTTTCTTCGTTTAATATGTTATGCCTACCAATGATTTTTAACTCGTGACAAATTTTCAACTTAAATGTCTTAAAATTACGGCTAACCCCCTCCCCCCTAAAAAACAAAAAAACTGGCATCCCTCGCCCTCAGGGGGATGGCAATTTGGTATAATTTAAATTTGAGACTATTGGCGTGGGAGGGGGGGGGCATACCAAATAAATATTCTCTGTAATTTGAACTGGATCCGACTCTTTTTCTCGAAATTATAGCTTGTAAAAGTCCAAACATTATAATTCTAATGGTTTTTTTTTCAAATTTTAACTGTGAAGAAGTAAGCTTTTTCAACTTTTACCTCTCCCCCCCCCAGAGTAGTCAATCAGATAAAACCCACATCATAGTAAAACCAATAGCGTCGCTGCTCCGCATAGAAGCTAAAAATGTATACAGTTTTTGTGCCGGTAAAATGTTATATTGAGAAATAATTTAAAGTATTACAAATATATATGAAATGGGATATGGTTAAACTTTATAAATATATTTGAGATTAAAAATTCCGTGGGACAGAGGCCTCTAAGTCTTAGTACAATCTCAGTTCTAATGCATAAGCAGCAAACAATCGTGCACGCGTATTGTTCAAATAATTACATGTTTTTGTTTAAAACAAAAAAAAATCAAAGTTACCTATGTACGAATTTACAATAATATGTTGTTTCCATTAGAAAATATACAGGTTTAGAGGCCTCTTAACGGTATCAAGGTGGATTTTGTTCGGTTACTTTAAACACGGCCTATGTATCAATTCTGATAGCTTAACAACACGAAGAAAATTTAAAATGTACTTTAAATGTACAAAACAAAAAAACGGGTACCATCTTTCCCTTGAAGGAAACACATTGGAACATGATTATGTATTGTGGCCTTCCACTTCCCTAAACTAAACTACCAGGAGACTATCGGCCAAATTGTTTGTTTCCGCCATGCTCCGTCCCCACTATGCCCCAACCCCACTGTACTGGCTTTTTGCAAACTATATTGTACACAACTCAAAGCAAATTGGAATTAAAACTTCGGTGTTTTTTTTATACACAGAAAATTGTTAAAACATAATGTTTGTAACATAATGCCCGGCGGCTTTTAAAATAATACATTTGTATATTATATGAATAATAACTATTGAACGTTATAAAAAAAAAAATATGAAGGCAACGTATTCGGTTAAAGAAAATAACACTGCTAGGTGTTTTTAGCCAGGTAACATTCGGCATCATGCGAAACAATTGAGTATACATGCGTATTTTGCGCGATTTTTATACATTGGTGTGTCTTGGCACAAATAAAATTGTTTTTTAAATATTCATACCGAATTTAAGTTACAAGTTTGAAAACTATACAAAAAACTAGCCGCCAGCGGGTGACGGTGTGCACAGTATTTTCAGGGTGGTCACAGATTCCAAAGGGGGCCTAGCTATGCCATTAACACAACTGAATATATAAGCAGAAATTAGCAAAATTCATAAACATTTTCTTATGATATTTTCCATGTTACAAGGAAACCTGTTATTTTCTATTGGTTCTCGTTTTATCGATTTCAATTGTTATAATCTATTTGAAATATTACATCGGACAACTTTGAACATACATTGTGTAAGTCGTACAATAGTACGAATAAATCAAAAATGTTCGACCGGAATTTGTAACGGTTACAGGGATATTTTTTGAGATAAACCAATAGTAATATTGTAAATACAAAAAATTAAGCATCGATAGTATTTTATGGAAAAAAACATTCCAGAATCTTAATTTCCGCACAAATATAAATATATAAATATATATATATTTTTTCCGTATTTCTAATTTCCGTGACAATATTTTCCGGGATTTTACCGCCTCCCCTGTGAGCGACGTGAAATATAAAACAATGAATGGTTCCTAGAACTAAAAGATGTCATCCTAATCGATATCTCTCTGAACAGTCCAAAAGACCATATTTTACTAATTTATAAACGAAAGAGTTATCCAAATATTTGCACCTGTGATCTAAACTGTTGAGACCTAGATGGCATCTTAATGAGCAATTAGAGTAGTTTATTGTATTTAATTTATGATAGAAGTACCTAAAAAAGATATTCTGCACTTTTTACAATTTGTTAATTAAACCTGATCGGGTGGGGTTCCGTAATATTCATCCGTATTCTAAGTTAGAGCGAACAAACGAACAAAATAACATTTTCCAACATATTGAATCATTAAATTCTCAGCAATTCCTATGTATAAAACCTAACAATCTCATTTAGCTATCATAAGTAGAAATATTTTTTTCATTTAAGTAAAGATCGTTAGATATTAATGTTCCTAAATCTTTATCTAGGGATGCTCTCATTAGGGACAGACTGTTTAAAAAATAATCAAATAGTATTTGGGTTTTGTTCCGGGTAAAGGTAGTTCATTGTCGTTAACTAAAATTAAGGGTGAATAATAGCATTTTTTATTAAACTAAAAAAATTTATTTTATTTTTTTATAATGTATGTGATTTTGGGGAATACATTTTAGCTTCGATGCGACAGCAAGAAGTTATTAGTTCTAATATGATGTGGTTTTTTTCTGTATGGACCGAGTTACTCGTATTTCACTCTATGGATCCGAAATCGTATGCAGACGGTACTTTGGTGGGTCAATAAAAAAAAAAATGTTAACTTGATATATGACTCAGAAACTTGGATTGAAATTTGTTGCGATCACTTTGTGACCTTCGGGTTTTCCTTGACTGGTAGTATGCAGTATTCGTCTACGAACGGTCTTAACCAAAGCTGATTCATTCTATTAATAGACCTCATCAATTTTAACACAAATGGATTACCTTTTGACTTGTACTCGACATCAAATTCACCGATATAAGTTGGAAAGTGGAGTTCAACATTTAAGGAGGATATAGATTCGTCCCGTTTCGATAAATAAGAAAACCCTTGTTTTAATATAAGATACGACTGTTAAATTTGCTTTTGTTATTTTGATAAAACGATTGAATAAATATTGGGAAAAAATTACGTTGGAAATATCAATATTTCCCTAGAATCTGAGTGTGTTGCCTCGTATGAAACACCCTGTGTAGAAATAAAAAATATCTTGTTAACGTATTTCACATAAGTAATATGCAGTATTCTCCTAGTTGTTATTGTTTGTACAATTGTACTGATGAGTGGAAAACGACTCTAATTACATGCTGTGTAAAGAAAATATAACGAAAAACAACCTTAAGTCGAATCGAATTTTACTGTTCATCCGACTTTAGTATCGAAGACTTACCTCTGGTAAGTACAATTAAGTGTATGAAAAAAAAAAAAACATTATGCATTTCAAAAGTGCTGTTATTCTTTTTGCGTTGTACTTCGTGACCGCGGCACAGGTAAAGCCGCATAAATAAAATTGTCGGCAGTTAATTGTATGTATTATTATTTTTTGTACTTATGATATTTTATAGAGCGTCGCACTCAACGAGATTCAACTTGACGAAATTCGTCTTTTATTCAGAACATACGAAAATGGTATATATAACATTTCCAAGGATGATATCGTATCTATGGGAGAAAGTATTGGCATGAATAATATTTCAGATTTCGTATACAAACAAGGTAATAAAGTATCTCTTTAATAGGTTTTTAAATTTTTTGGTTGTAATCAAATGTTAGTTAAAAAAAAAATATTCTCTGTTTTCCAGTACTTGACAATTTTTTTTTTTAATTAACACACTCGTTTTAGCTAGCTTTATTGAAAATTGTTTATATTTTTTTAAATTTCAATTATAGGCGTGGCAAACGCTATACAATTACTAGATCTTTTGGTATTTCTGGCCAACAACGATAAAAAAACTGACGACATTAAGGTAATAATGCAAAAAAAAAAAAAATAGAAAATAGAAAATTGTCAAACTAATTGGATTTTCTTATTCCCATACACGTCTTTTGCATAGAAATCAAGTTTATTGCCCTACGAAGTAAAATTTTACGTGGACCTGTTCAGCAAAAAAGACCGAGAGGGCAATAAGGATGGTCTTCTTGGCTACGACGAGGTAATGGAAGTCATTGACGCTTTAGATCTAGAAAATTGGACAAGTTTTGATTATTCAAAATCGGCCCTACAGTGTTTAAAAAACGGATTTGAAATAAGTATTATTGAGTTAACGACGTTGCTATTGTGTTGCCAAAGTTGATAATTGAAATTCATTTTTAAAGATAAAAAAATTAACGCCTCGGATTTCTTACATCGCATTTGGGAAGTAAAACCTGAAGTAGGTGTTTATTTGTGGTACAAAAAATATCAAATTCCATACACTCAATACTTACATTATTTGTGTACTTGCACTTAGGGCACAGGTCTAGACCGGAAGCAGGTTGAGGACCTGATGACGTTACATAATGATAACAAAATTGACGGTCACATTAACCCTGTGGGAATAATGAAATTTTTAAAAAAGTTATCTATATTTAAAAAAGACTACGAAGGCCAATTGGCTTTTGATCCTAAGCGTAAGAATAAACTTTTGATATTATCTCGTTTTTTATTATTATCATTCTGTGTAGAGTTGGCAAACTAACTATTTATCAATATGGAGCAATAAGTAAAAAACTTCTTTTGTAATTTTTTTTTTTATATCGTTTTAAATTATGTTTTCGTTCGTAATATTTTATTTGTTATTTATGAAATAATTATAATTCGAATGAGTTTTATTCCATTTCTATTTTGTTTTTATAAAACGGTGTCCCAACTCTGATTCTATGAATATATATATTTTTAAAAAACAAATAATAAATGTATTCAATATTCGTATTACAGGAAAGGCTGCTTTGGAGTTGCAAGATCTGTTGATGCTTTCAGCAGAATACAGCAATGAGGAAAAAGTAACACTAATAATTTTATTACGATTGCGTGTTCTATGCTGTATGAGAACGCACCCAACCATTTATATAATGATTTAAGGGTTAAACTTTAGGTATACCAATTATTACAGCAATGAGCGACGTTTATTGGTTATAGTTTTTGTTGTTGTAAGGCTGTCACAGTTGTTTCTATAGAAAAATATAAAAAATTTTTCCCATTAATATAGTTTTGGGTGGATAAAAGCGTCAAAAACTTAGACATTTAACTCGATTATTTTTTAATGATTTATTAAAAAAAAATTATTGGATCCACCAAAATTTTTCCATAGATAATATTATACACTTTAATGTGTAATGTAGACGATTAGATGTGTACAATGTGTACTAACAATTAGGAGCGTTCTCCTGTGCACTACATAACCTCGAGAAGCACTAAATGAATTATTTTGTTGATTTCTCAGGTTGGTACCGTCTATACTACCCCTTCAGTTAGACAGGGTTTATCGGATTTCTCTATCCAAGACGTCAACAAAGACGGTCTGCTCGACAACGACGAAGTTATGGAAATTGCAAACCACTACGTGTCTACCTCGATAACAAAAGAGAACATTGTCTCTTTCATGATCAAACACGATGCCAATAGTAAATAGCAAATTATTGTGTTACCAAAAATCAGTTAAATTATTTTAAACATCTTACATGGTGAGGACGAGCATAGAGTAGGCATCTATACACTAATATTTAGCATACAATATAGGAGTGAACGCTTGTGGAAAATAGTATTTGAATAAATAACACAATACGAATAAATTAAATGATTAGACACACTATACTATTGTTAAACACTTAAAGTAATTACAATAATAGTTTATAATATTTCTGTTTAGTAATTTTCATGATTTTGACGTAGGTGACGGGCAAGAAGTGATTTTATATGACTATTATACAAAGCATCGTCGGATAAAGATTGCTTAATGTTTCCTCAATAAATATGATAACCTATAGACGATATAATTAACTTCTAACCAAAAAAAATTTTACTGTTTAGAAGACCAACGTTTGGACCTAGCGGAGTTCTTCATGGCGCTATTTAAGGAGGGTGTTAATTTGTCATCATACGATGCAAATGATGAAAAAAGTGTACATCTATACAAACCGTATAAATTTAGTTTGATATGAAACCGATATAGGTTTGTACAGATATTCGTTTAAATTGTTAAGTTTAAAGTGTTGTTTTTTTTTTTTGATTATTAAATATTATATATTTATACGGTTGTTAAATTTGTTTTTGTCATTTCATAAAACGGTTAATAAATAATGGAATACAGTAAAAATTATGTTTTTTTATCGAAATCATTATAATCAACTATCGTAGGCCTGGCAAGCTATCTATCTATGAAAATACATTAGTATTGGGTGAAATATTAACTGAAAATGTACAAAAAAGAATTAAGAATTTGATTAAGTCTTACTTTTCTAAGAATTGTATTGTTTTTTATTTGTATCTATGTTACTGTACAAAATTATAAAATTATCAAATATTTTCCAGTACGCGATAAACTGTTGAAACTTAAACAGTAACATAAATATTAAATTAACTCGTTAAAACTAGAATATTTTGTTAAACATGTTGGAAAGCTTCTGGTCAATTGAATAATTACTTTAGGTGTTGCGATTTTTATTTTGACCAAAAGCATATAAAAAAAAATTGTTTGTAAACAAATTATGCTTCGACAACTTGCTGTCATAATTTAACTGTGATAAGTATGTAATATATAAATATCGAATGTGATTGTCATAATTATTTTGTAAAACTGCATGCATAGAACAATACAGTTTACTGACGTACACTATTGTAACATCACATTTGTATTAAATACAACTAAACGCATATACACATCCTATTCGAGTCGTTTTTTTTTTTTTAATAACCAGTGAACAGAACATTGTCTAGTGGTCGCACAACAAAAGACAACAGTCGCTCCACATACTTTTCACTTCTTGTCGTATCCAGTCGTCGGTCAAGAGTTATCTGGATACGGCTCCCTGGGAAGCTATAAAAGCAACCCTGGGAACTCAATGACAACGTTGAGTGTATACTGATGCTGTTGGATAATCAGGACAATCGGAGCTCGGTTCATTTTAATAGTCCAATACGAGACATTTAGTTGTGAATCCTTGGGAAGAGCTATAAGCACAGCACACTTGATACTGTTAGATAATTTGCAATGGTTAAGTAATTGTAGTAAAGTGTCTACAAGCAAAGCTCGTTTGCTCAGTCGTCCTGGAGCAGAGTGATGATCGGCCCTTTAAGACCAGTAGCTGTGTGGAGAAAGCGAGAATAAGCGAGTACATACTTGTATGATACAACAACAAAAAAAAAAAAATGTATCGAAGGACCAGCCGAAGTCTTTGGGCACGAGAAGAAAAAGGAAGCAGTACCGAGTTGTTACGCCTAATTAGTTTTGGGTAGGCAACCTAACGCACACTACCATAGTTAATATCGATTTGTCGGTTTGCTAAGGGTAATTATCGGATAGTTCTTTAATACAATATGGCCATTATAAACAAGCATCTTGGTAAAACATAATTAGTTAAGCGTATAATAAAATACGGTTGGGGCCTCTCGGGGTGGCTTTATGGATAACACGGAGAAAGGTGGCAGAAATACCCGGGGAGTCATTTATTTAAATCATCTTTTGATGTTATAAAGTTAGACTGTCTGCACTCTAACGGTGTTCGATACTTCGGCATTTAACCGTGCTCGATATTTACAATTTTATCGATCATTCTTTTTTTTATCAGTTTTAATCCTATCCTAAACAAACTTCTTTTGCTTTGGCCGCGTGGCTGAAGACCGATAGTAGCTAGTTCAGGGTGAACGCAGTCTGCCGTGCCATTTCGTTACAATTCTACATCTTGTTCTACGTCTCAGCAAACTGGTTTTAGTGTTTAGCTTGAAAGTTATTGTGCCAACACCATTCAACTCGAGTTCATATTTTTCAAAGATTATTTAAAAAAAAAAAATAAAAATAAATACTGTTGAATTCAGTTGTAATTTTTGCCAACGCCGTTCCATTCAATTTCCATTTTTCAACGTCTATCATTCCACTTCAACCAGCAGGTCATATTTTATATAAAGTATGATTTGATTAATACAAATTGTCGCCATCGTACCGTGAGTCTTTTTTATACGTATACATTAGGGTGGTCGTTTATTTCGATTTGGAGGAGCGAAGTATGGAAATAGGTTTGAAATGGCGAAAAAATAATTCCCTAATTTTTTCAGCATTTTCACTTAAGTATGACAGGTGCCGCACAGGGCCTCGACATTTGTATTGAAATAACATTGTCACTTTTTATTTTCCAATAATTGTTTTATTACAACGGCCAATTAACTGGTGGCCCCAGAAAGAGGTGCAGGTGGCCATTTCAGTCAACCGTTTCGCCTAACTTGTGACGCAAATAATGAAATAATGTTGCAGTAGGTTGTGTGTTGTCCCAAAGTCCTATCGACAAGAATTTACCAATCACGTGCGCATCGAGAACTATATATATATATATAAATATATATATTATATTTTATTTCTTCATTGCATTATCTTACTTATTAACTATTAAAAGGAAAATTGCAGAAAATACGCGAAAATTGCAGCAAACGATTGTGC
>NW_026096233.1:0-26471 GCF_023614345.1 Adelges cooleyi | reverse complement strand
GTATTAAATTAATTAATCTTGTACACCTATAATACAAAATACACAATATATATGAGAATTGAATAATGTAGTCAAATCATTAATTTATGTTGCAATAATACATTTTAATTAGCAGAATTGTAATTGTTCTACATATGTAGACGCGCGACTACTCATGTGATATTAAACCGCGCGACTAATGCAGGGTTATCTTAATACTGTATTAGCTATAACTTGTAATACTAAGTACTTGTTTAATTAAGCTAAATTTTACATCTAAAATTAAATTTAAAAAAAATAAACAAGATCTTCAAAAAAAAAAATTGGGCGTCTCCATTTAAAAATCCAAAGTTGATATGGTTTTAACGCATAAGGGATGGTGTTTAAATTTTGAAAATATATCAAATTTGTCCCAAAAAAATAACTATAAAAGAAAAAAAAAATAGAAAAAAGTCTGTAATATCTTCAAAGATATTAAGTGGTTCATAGTTAACCAATCACCCGGTATATATATATATATATATATATATATATATATATATACATATACAGGGTGATCAACTCATCATGATTCACTCAATATCTCACCGGGTTTAATTAATAATCGCATTTTTTTCCCATGGTGCTTTATACAATGTGATCTCAATTTCTTACAATTTTTTTTCGTTTTTACCCCACTCCAAACTTAGTTTTTTTGATAGCAATTTTTGGAACTTAAATATTAACGCATATAATTCATTATTGTTATATTGTATTTTATTAACTTTTTACACGTGTTACAATTTTCTAAATATAATACTTTAAAATTGTTTTCCTCCGAGTTATGACGAAGGTTTTATAAAAAATGACATTCGTAGAAGTCATTTTCTGGCGTATCTATTGTATAAATTTAAAAAAATGATTTAAATCGGTTCGGTAGACCCCTCAGAAATTGACTCCGCGTTTTAGTCTTTATTTGTAAAAAAATTGACGCTTTCCGTTCCCCTTAATGAAATGTATACGGTACCATTTCAAAAGTGGCTAATAAAAAACTTAAATGGGAGGAGTCATGCAAACGAGATAGAAACCCATAAGGAATTCACCAATGAACACACACTACACCCCCCCCCCCCACAGAACATTAACGACAAGGCATCCGTAATCGGTCCTTCAGTCACCGTTCAGCGTTGTAGGTATTTCTCTACAACAATCTAGTTTGTGAAATAGAGCGCTGCCCGAATAATCTTGTACTCATTTTTTCCACAGTTAAGTCCTTGATAATACAGTTAAGTTAGGTAATTTTCATAAGTACAAATAAATCATATTGGTGAAAACATCGTTACTTTAAACAGACGATACGTGTAGAATCGTACAATATTAGTATTATAACAGTAGTATTTTACTTAAAGTAAAATTTTTTTAAATTAAATCATCATCATCGACGTCAGATACAACTTCTACATCATCAAGAATAAGGTACTTCAAAACATATTATAATAATAATTTTAGAGTCATAATAGAAATAGGAGAAGTTAGGATAAATGAATAACACGCACATATTTATTTCTAATAACGAACATAGAGAGAACATAGTAGAGCATAGGCATAATGGAATCAAAGCAATGAGGAAACGGAGAGGTCACAGGTCTACAGGAATTATTATAAATAAAAGTGATAAAATTGAATAAAATCACTTTCAAATAAACGCTTTGATGCTCATTTGTAAATACAGAACCTTTATTTAAAACTTTCTAACTTTACTGGTTTGTACTGTGCTTGGTTTGGATTGTACTAGCTTGAAAATACTAACTACCGTTTTGCATCGAAGCGTTTTTTCGAAAGTAATTTTATCACTTTTAGATTTAAAAAATCCTGTAAATCTGTAACCTCCACGTCCCCACTATGCCCCGATCCAACTATGCTCCGTCCCCACTACGCCCCGACCTCACTGTACTGGTTTTTTTAAATATTTGATTATTTTAATTCTTATCCGTCATGTTATAAGAGGTTAGTGAAGTGTGGTATATTTACATACCATTCGGTTCAGAAGAATGAATACAATTTAAAGACAATATGACGACAGTCAGTTTTGGTTCAACCAATGCTTATTTTGAACTGTGATTGGTTTAGAATATGCAGGTTTACACTGTACTAATTTTTTGAATAGATTTTTATTTTAAGTTATTATTAAAACGTTTAGTTAAAACAGCGATAGATATTTTATTAATACACGCTGTTATTAAAAGTCCAAAGATGAGATTTACAAATTATAATGTAAAAGTTCGAATTTATTATGTTTTGATAAGTTTAATGACAAAAATCTCAAAAATCTAACTGTAAATAATACGTTATTATTTTTTTGTCTTTGTATGAAATTCATTTACAGCCGTCAATTCCTGGGAGTCCTGCTGAAATACAACATTTCTTATTCCTGGATTTAGACAGTTGTGGTTATAGTTAGTATAAACGAAATAACTGATAATTTTAAAATTAGAATTGTTTTACCTTACTTTAGGAAACTTGAATAATGGCAACCGATTCTTGCAAATTTTTCTGACTGGCAACATATCTTCTGTTTTAAATTTAATAATATTTCGTGGTAAGTATAGCCATAAATAATAATGATTAAAATAATTATTAATTTTTGTATTTTTTTAACATACATAATTTACAGCGACCAATATCTGTGACCAATATTTGCTGAGTGGCTACAAGTCATCTTTTTTTTAAATTAGAATAGTCGTGTTTGGTGAGTGTATTCATAATAGTTGGTTATTGTAAAATTTTAACTTTTTTTTTCTTCCCTCGGGAAGTATTTATTTATAGCAACCAATCTTATAGCTGCTCATTACAACTATTGTAATTATCAAATGTAGTATTTGTTGTCAATTCATAGTCCGGAATAATTAAGAAATTACAAGTATTTCAGAGAATTCAAAATTCTTTCTGATTAAGGTAATAATATGTCAACTTAACAAGATGTGAATTTAGTGGAACTTATAATTTTGTAATTTTTCTTTTTGAAGTTTTTAGTCCATATTATTGTGGAATGTTAATTTTTTTTTCAACATACTATGAATTGGCAAACAACAATCATAAACCCTTACTCCTAGAAGATGTGGAAACCATAGCTTTTTTTACATTTTTAAGATTAGATTTAAGATTTAAGGACTGAAAATTAGACTGAATAGATCCTTTAAGGATATAAGGAAAGTCCAAAAAAGAAGAAAAATACACTTTGACTATAAGAGTGTACACAACAGGTAGTAATTACGACTTATGGGAAACAACGGTAACATAATGTTATTGACAGCCGGTCTACCAATCGTGTATTCACTCTAATACTAACTCCCAATGTGTGTTCTACACAAAAAAAACAAAACAAAACGTATAACACATCATGGTATTACCAATACCATCTTAGCTCCGTCCCAAAGCTAAAACACATAACTATAAAGCCAATACCTACTTTGCCTGAAATTGAAGCTAAGATACTATAATTTAATTGTTAAATTAATTAACAACTTTTCATTCGTTATAAAATATGGTTGAGAGTGGGGCTATAACATTTATATTTGTCTTAATGTAATTATAATTTTATTATTGTCTTATTGCAATCAAAATTTATTTTTATTAAGAAACAGCTTAGTGGGATCGACACAGTGGTTTAAAATCTGAAATAGTTGGCCAAAACCCCATAAATATTAAATTTTTTGTTGGAGAGTATTGTGTTAAAAATGGGTATACCCAAACCATTTAAAAAAAAAACATTGATTTAGAACCACTGCATAATGGAAACGGTACATATTAGATAGTTGGAGATCATAGGGATTCAAGAGTTATTATAACTCTTTTTTTTTGTATTTCCTTAATAAAAAATAAGACAGACCACACGTTTTTGAGAAAACCAAATATATTATACCCCCCCTAGTATAGTAAAAGGGGGCCTTTACTAAATTACATTCAATTTAATTTTCCGGTCTTAAGCCATAAACTACACATAATAGAGTGAGATAAAGTAAAAAATGTCTACCCATTGGGGAGAATGGATTTGTATACTTTTTTTAGTTTATCAAAGTATATCTATTCATAAAACTATGTTTAAAAAACTTTCCATACAAATTTATAAACATTCGACTATTTTTAAACAAAAACGTTATAGCGCATCATTATTTCAAGTTATGAAACATGTAAACTGTTTGGGTATTTTTTTTTATTTTAAACTAAATTTTAGTCATATGCTTTGTGTCGCTTATTTAAAATAAAATAAATTTTAGACACCTCTAAACCTTGGCTTATTAATATATAGGTGTTGGCTATTTTTCCCTAATAGTCAATAAAGGTTCCTCAAAACCAAATAACTTTCATCTACTTTTACCTTATTAATTCAATAATTAAAATTAAAATCATTTGCATGAAAGTTGTCTGTTTGAAATGCAATATAAAATTATTTATCATATTTAAGTTATCTAAATTTTAGTTATTGTCACTAATATTCCGTCTTTTTTTAGATTATACCACACTACCAACACTAAAAATTCGTTCCACTGATGCAACGGCAATGACAACGACAAAGACGAACAGAAGGTCTAATTACAAATGTAATTGCAACCGACATCTATAATGTATGATTTATTTTTGTTTTAGAGTGGGTATAGAATTCAAAATGCTTATACTTTGAGTAGAGCTTTTTTTTTACATCCCAATTTATTTTCAATAACGATATTTTTTTACTTTTTTTTGGCCATGAAAATAAAAATGTACTAGCACCTTTATCTTTATGCTCACTGCTGAATTCATTTTTACTATTCTACCACGAGCTCCAAAACATGTTTTTTTAATTTTGGACACTTTCGTGTAATTATTACATGTAGAATATTATATTATATTTAAAAAAACTTGATTGATATTGACCAAGATGGTACATTATCATAAAAGTAATTCCATCTCGTTACGTTATGTTTTTATAACAAAACCCAAACAACTTTTGATAATGTCAGCTACGAAGAAAGAATTTGGCTCAGTGAAAATATCTTTGAATTATATCTTTAAAAACGTATTCGACTTTGCTTCTTTTCCTGAGAACATTCTAAAAAAGCTTCAAAATCCTAAATAAGGTATTAATCATAATATATTAAATTTAAACTACAAAACGTTTAAGATCTGTGACATACGGTATTTATTGATAGAATATTTCAATATATACCTTTGTAGTTTATTGTGATTCTAGTTTTGCAAATGTTGGAATTTTTTTCGAGGTAAATAAAATATTTAAATGAATTTGGGACTATTTAAAAAAAAGTTGAGTTGCACACAATGCTTAAATGTTGAGTGTTCTAACATTTCACAAAATGACATAACAAATGATTTTATTGATACTCTAACTTTTTTTGTATTCAATTGGATTAAGCTTTAGGCTAGATTTTAGAACTAAAGACATAAAACCAAACCAAAAAAGTAAGAATAAAACCCTCACTAGATAAAAGGCTTAATATTATTGTCTCTGTATACTGGTAAAAGTTTATTATATCTATAGAAAAAGATACCCAAATTCAAAAGTAATTGGTTGATTTTTAAAAAAGTTTTAGCCTGTCGTATAATTATCATATTTAAAATAATGAGATGTTTATTTATAGGTTCTCTCGTCAGTTTTTTTTTAAATTATTAAACCACCATTCAACATTTGTATTTGAATACTGCCATTTTTTAAATTTTTTAAGGGCTTCTTTAAGGTAAAATTAATGTTTTCTAGAAAAAAAAACGACTGAAGAACCTAGTTAATGTTCTTTCCTTTTGAACAAGGGAAGTTTAATAAGAAATTCAATTTTTTTTTTGTTGTGTTCAAATTTTTAACATTTTTTTTTCTTTTTACTCCTTTCCCAACTTAGGTTTTTTTACTGCTACTTTTGAAATATAAATGGTAAGGCATTCATCCTACTACTAAAACTAAGAATCTTGATACTTAGTGTCTTATAACTATTTTTTTGTTTTTAATTTTAAAAAAAATATTCATTTTGTAAACAAATAATGAGTAACATAAAAATAAGTTGAAAATAATTTACAGTGGCTACAGACAAAAAATCATTATAACGTATGGTTTTATGTTATAAATTATATTATTAACTAATTAACTTAGAAAATGATTAAAAGTTACACATTATAATGTGAAATCAATTGGATACACATCGTATTTGGGCTCATAGAAGTTTTTTAAGTACACGCTTATATTGGTCTGCTCTTCTTGCTCCTCCAAATCCGGTCTTAAATTGATAGTACCATAACTGGTTTCATTCAAATGGATTCCATGTAAAGATTCTGTAAAGTTGTTACTTTCAAAATGTACTTGATGTCCTATGCGAGGTAAATTTTTAGTTAACATAATTATTTTATTGAAATAATTTAAATTAAATGTTGACGAGGTTACCTCTTAAATCGCCTTGCGGTTCAATATTATTCATTCGCCGGTTCTGCAACTTGTTGTTGGCATTTTGTAATTTGGAATCATTAGGCACCCTTGCTCTTCGGTTTTGAAACCAAGCCTAAGTAACAAAAAGTTGTACAATCAAACTTTCGACTTTCATACCCAAAATTCAGAGGTTAGGGGGGGTTGAAAGCTAAATCCCCCGTATAATTTCGTCGAAAACTTTAACAGTACACGGTATTTTACGCTATTTTTACAAATAAAATAGATAGATACTGTTTTAGTTAATCTATAATTTTTTTTTTATAATATTAAGTGGGATTGGGCTTTTATTACTACAATTTTTTTGTAATATAAAATTTAGATTTTTATTTAATCATATTTTTTTTCAAAGTGCTGGTGTATGTAAGTATTCCTTTGTAAATTGATTTTCCTTGAGAAACTTTATGAGGTACTGAACAACTTAGTTTGGAAAATATAGATATTATGTGACGATGAGGAAGTGAAGACTAAGCTAAGTGTGATTATTTAAGTTCAAAGTGGCATAAATTAGAATACTACTGTAATATGTGCCATGTGTAGTATAAAAATGTTAGTGCACAATGAGACGAAAGGCGTAAAATAATGTAACGACAGCTAAATGTACAATAAGTAAAGAAAACTGAAATATTACACATCGACTGCCCCAACGAAAACGGTCGTACCTCGTTTTTTGCAACTTTTCAGGAAGAACCAAACAAACATTCAAATTTAAATTCTTATTCTGTTTTTAACTTGGAAAATTTGGATAATATGCTATAACATGTACCCAAATTTTCAAACTGATATGTTAAAAACAGAATAAGAATTAAAATTTGAATGTTTGTTTGGTTCATCCTGAAAAGTTGCAAAAAACGAGATACGACCCTTTTCGTTGGGGCAGTCGACATGTGTTTGTTAAGTGACACAAGTCAAAAAGTAAACACACATTTAAGAAACATGTTATTTACCAGAAGATGGCTTACCCTATTTTTAACATAGTTTATCATAATAGAGTAGATTATTTCCAAAAACTTAATATTGATATTATGTTAAAGTTTTTTATTAATATATTGTTTTAATTTGGTCTTTAAATAAATATACTTCCAAAACTCATTATTTCCCTAATAAAGTTTAACTTTATTTGTAAATTTATTTCCAAAACTTATTATTTATTTGTTTTAATGTTTATGGGCGCCCTTGTTTACATAATTATTTATTAAACCCTTAAGTATAGAATTACAAATAAGAAATGAGAAATTTAACCAATAGATACTCACATATTATGGTCTTAAAAATTATGAGTTAAAAACAGGTAATAAAAAGGAAGGATCCGCATTGACAAAAGTCATCATTCGTCTAATGGGTGGTGGGGAATATAAAAAGGAGACCTGCACACCTGGGAAATTGATATTATAATTTAATTTTAAAGTTGGTAATCATTTAAATTTAAAAAAACGAAAATACTTTATTATACATGTTTACCAAGTTGATAACATAAATAAAATCGTAATGATTTTTTTCCTCGGAAATAACCCACTTTAATCTAGTAATTAATAATATACACGCATTTTAGAGCTAATACTAATTATCTGAAATAATTTTTCTTAAATATTTTCATTTGGCTTAAAGCCTTAAAGTGTTTGATTTGAAACTTTGTCAGAAAAATAACTTAAAATGTATGTAGATTAATAAACAAATTATATCTATTATTGTTTTAGACGTTTTAAACAGTTTTTTTTCAAATTCTTCCAAAATTTTAAAAAGGGTTGATAATTAGTTTTGGAAATAAGCTACTATTATATAGTCTAGCAAAAATACTCACAAAGGTTTTTTTACTATATCAACGAAAGTACATAAAACTTGTTTTTTTTTAAGTTAAGATATATTTCTTTTTAGCTAAAAAAAGCTATCTTTGTAAATTTTCGTCAAACAAGTCGTTTAAATATTAATTAATGATATTGTGGTAGTTACAAAAATTCAATCTGAAAAAACCGTTAAATATTTAAGGCGCGATTTCGATAAAAAAAGCTTGTTTGAGGAAAATTTACATAGATAACTTTTTTGTAGGGAACTCAATTTTCTTTAGGAATATGTATTAATAGAATTTTTCAGGCCAATAACTTACGAGTTTTAGATTAAAAAAATGCCATTAGTGTAAAAACCCGTCAGTCGTCATGATAGGTATCTTAATGTTAATATTAAGGGCTCTAACTTTCACCATTATTTTTTTTATCATCATGAACAATATTTTCATAGTGCCGTTCAAAAAAAAATTGTTTGTTTTTTTGGCCCAGTCTATTATCTATGACTAATACTGTAACTATAATATACTGTAAGTATATCTTAAAGTAATAGTATTATAGTAAAGTTGAAAATAATAAATTATAAAAAGAGTTTTTTTACTCATTATGTAAATTTTAATAGTTTTTACAAGTATGAAGCTTGTAACCGAAGGACTGCTACACAAGAAGTTAAAGAACTCGAATTTCTAACAAATTTGACTGGATAATATTTTTGTTATTGCACACACAAGATCCGTATAATAATGAAACGTAATTTATCTACACTGTGCAACATTTTTCAATTAAGTTAGTGTAAACTATTTTTTTAACACAAGAAGTAAACAACTTACTTAAATAAATAAAAGTTATAACTGACCTTTACACAATATGGGTCAATTTCAATAGTTTCAGCCAGTTGTTGTCTTAGTATTTCATTTGGGTACCGCGTAGTATTGAATAGTTCTTCTAGTTTATTACGCTGATGTAACGTATATGTAGTTCGTTTTCTTCTCTGTTAATAGTTGTGATTAAAATATTAAGTATTTTAAATATTATAAAAATTAAAAAGTAAAAATATAATGTACTAACCTGGCGATGTTCAATAATCTGATTGCGTTCCATGTTAAACACTGAACCAGGTTCACTGGATCCTATTGACATTTTTGGCGTTAGAGACACGATTGTATGCGAGAACCGAGAATGTTTGATCAAGCCACCGGGAAACTACTAGACCGTTCCTACTGGAAAAGCTCATGAAACCAATAGTGACGTTCAGCGCTATTTACCAAACACGGCGCAACGTTGATTAAAAACGGGTTAAAAGGGTAATTTCTCTGATTTTAAAGCCTATATCATACTATTAGAGGTGTAGTATGTTATAGTAATCATATTATAGCAGTTTCCATCGAAAACCCTTTGATTTTGTCAATGTAATTTTGAAATTGCACTATCTGTGTTGAATTTTGTTATTGTGGTAAAATGGATTGTCTACACAAACTTTTTGCTATAATTTCATCACCGTGGAACAATATTATTACAAAACATAATATTAATAGCATTATTTGATAAATTTAGTTTGAACCTTTAATGCAATTTTTTTGTTGGAATGAGATTAATGTAAAACTTATATTTTCTCCTATACAAAAAATATTTCAAATTTTGATAATTTTTTAAACAATTTTAAGGTAGCTCTTTTTTTTAAATTTCAATTAAAATGTCTCAACATATTGCATGCTCTTACAAGTCAGTTAGCTTAAGTATATGTAAAATATTTTACAAAGTCAGATTTCATAATATATAGTAACAATAGTAAGATAAATAATAATATATTATGTAATGTGTAGGTGCCAATTTTATTTTCATTATTATTGTATAATATTATAAATTTAAATTTATTTTGGATTTATTATTTGTTATTCGTCTTCATTTGAAGAGTTTAAACTCTCATCAAATAATATTATATATTGTGGCAATCGATGTCTTAGACACCAATTTTTTGTTTTAACTCCGAGCGGGCTCCTTTAGATTTTAAAAGTCTGCCGTTACCGCTGAAGACAACATTGTTGCTGAAATACGTATACGCGGAGAATGTATTATTTTTATAGTTAAGGGACTTAAATATTAATTTCTTTTTTTTAAACTGTGTCTTGATCCAGTCATCTATTAAGGCTATCACTGTGTCATTATAAATTCGAAGGTAGTTTTAAAATCAAATTGGCATGCAAAATATCTGATGCCCATTTAGGTGTTTTAAATCCATCGGAAAATATTTTTAAATATGTTTTTAATAACTAACGAATACAGTTGTTTATTAAATTAATTAAAAAATGTAATATTATTTTAGCCTCAAATTGGAGCAAAGAATATATTGTTTTTTGATTACTGTGTTCAATTTTGAGATAATTTGTAATATTCTTATACACAAAAAGCCAGTACGGCGAGAACATAGTGGGGACAAAGCATAGCATAGACAAGGGAGGTCACATGTTTACAGGAGTTATTATCTGAAACTGATATATTCAATTTTTAAATTAACACTTCGATATGAATAAGGGGATAGTAAGAATTCTAAGCAAGTATAGTCTAAACTAGTACATTTTAAACCAAACACAGTAATAAAATACCAAAATGAGGTCCAGTAGTGCAGCGTGGACCTCACTGTACAGGCTTTTTGATATATAAATTTAATGCATAAAGAAGTCGAATTAGCGGTTTAGGAAATTCCGCGGTCCAGGCACAAAAAAAAAAAAATAAAGACCCATCATTGTAAAAACAATATTTATACGATTAAATTATAGTTTTACGATAAACACCACTATAAACAAATACTAAATTTTACTATTTACAGTTTAACATTCAATTGTTTATTTAAATTTGATTTAACCCTATTTTATAATTGTGTGTCTTGACCCACAATAAATTTTAAACTTTTGGACCTATTTTTTTTTTATACCAAATCTATAAATTAGAAATCCAAATATTATGAAAAAAAACCCATCCTTTCGGAATCTAGATAAAACATTATTAAAATAACATATTGTTTGTCTCAAAAAAATTAAAATTTAGAAATGTTATAAAATTGTAAAAACACAAAACTTGTAGACAAACTTTTTATTGAGAAAAATTAAAACATCAGGTAATAGATTATAATAGATGATAATAGATTTTACTACATACATAGAATAGACTGGCATCAAATCGTTTTTTGAGTGATTTTATTAAACACTTTAACTCTCCAGTTTCACAATAATTCAAACCCACTAGGATGGCTTTTTTGAGAAAAAAAAAATTATGAAATTACTAAATAAATTAAGCAGATAACTGTTATTGTTTTGTTAAATATTATATAATTTCTTTTCTTACTAAAAGCCCCTAAATAGCTATTACAACCGTTAATATCGTTGGTAACTTACAAATATTTTTCGTCAGAGAATTAATACTTTTTAAAAAAAAGTTTTCACGCTACTATAAAAAACAAAGTTGCTAATTAAATTTAATAGTTAGTAAAAACCTTAAGCACCTTTAATCACAACTAGTACTTTTTTGTTCAGCATAAATAGTCAAATGTAACCTTTAATTTTTAATAATTACATAATTTTAATTTTTTACAGGTGATATATGACTACCAAAATAAAACTGCAATACTTTTGGGTACACTTATTATGTCATGGTTGATCGTTTGGCGTTAAACATAGAAGAACCCAAAGATTATCTTCGATTCCTGAGTCTTCTTAGTACCATATTCAGTATACATTTATATATAATATGCTTCTATCATGTCTTGTATTGATTCAACTTCTAACACATTGTAATAAACTACGAGTATTAAAAAACTATTACTTATGTTTTAAATTGTAAAGCACTAGGCTTTTAATAGAATCTTTTATCAAAGTACTATGCCATAAAATTATTTTGTGTGCTTTGGTTCGTCCTATATTGGAGTATGGATGTACAATATGGAGTTTTTGTATATATTAGATATATTTTATTACTTTTGTAACATCTAGAAATAAGCACTCACTTTATTAACTGTACTTGATCCTTTAGGACGTTCGTTTTAAAAAACAATTATATTTTAGTAGTCAATGGTTGTGCCAGCGGTAAATTTTAAATTTGTTTATAATTGTATCCTTTTGATATATTATTATTATCAATTCTTGATTACAGAAAATATCTTTAATTGTACTCTGTGCCGTTGCAGACGTTCATTTTCTATAGAAATAAAAAAATAATAATAACCTTTCTTACTTTTTTTACTTATTAATGCTAAATGCTACCCAAGACATATAAAGCAAGTTACTATGATTTAATACTTTTTTTGTCATCATAATAATTTAATTAGGTGCTTAGTTATATTTTCTATGCTTCATCTTTATACGACTTTTTTTTTATTCTTGATTTTCCCTAAGAAAGAGAGAATTAAAAAAAATTTATATACAAAAAAAATTTATTTTTCAAACTTTACTAAGGATTTAACCTAAATAATTTAATACAGAAGTAGATGAAATAACTTAGTCGATTGTTCGATTCAATAAACGTGTGCAATAAACCCTCCACTAACTTTTGAACAAATTCTTATAGTTTTTTTGTATTCAATTAGGAAAAAAATATATGTCTTCTAGTCGTTCACGTGGTAGAAAATTTCTTGATATGTGTTTAAATACTTAGTGATTGAATTAAGGATAAGACACTCGTTTTCTCTTAAAATCAAAACTGTATGGTATTTCTTTTCGGACACTGTTATTTTACAATATTAGACAATAATCAAATTTGTTATAAAATAATGTTTTCTACATAAATAAGTATTGTGTAATAAAAATCAAACAATGGTTTACATTAGTAATATTTTTATATTTTTAATTTACCATAAGAAATCCAACGAGACATAAAATTCTGAAGATCTTGTTTACCTCGTGTCAAATAAATACAATTTCATAGCTTTTCTTTTTGAAAACATTTTAGTTTAATATTATGTTACCTTACAATATAAGACGATATTCAAATTCATACCTTTTTTTATTTTTTTCTACAGCACTATCAACTTTTGAATCTTAAATGGGAACTTACATATTTAATTGTAAAAGTTAAAATGTAGTTCACATGTTATTTTATGAATTATGAAGGATACGATTACGGCTTATTGTCAACTATATAATGAGTAGCTACCGTTATTATCTATACGTCGTTTATGTATGAAAATATTTTGTTAACAAATACCTGTTGACTGTTAATTAACTCACGCATAGCAACCTAGAAATTAACTACGGTCCAAAGGTAATTTTCCTTCTTTTTTGGTTGTTCCTTTAATAAATAAAAAATAAAAAGTTTGACTTCAGAGTTTTGAGAAATTTGTATAGGATAAAGCTCCGCTGTAGGTACACCATTAGAATAATGTAATAATACTAAATAATTAGTACACTGATTTTTTAATGAGAACATTAAAAATCAAAAATATAGTCATAAGTAAATATCACTTTGTCGCTTTTTAATAATACAAATAATTGGTATACCATGTGTAATACAAAATTTGAATTAATTTTTGTACTAAATATTATATTTGTATATTCTACTTATATGTAATAAACAACAACACATTATATTATATACTTGCTACTATTGCCTTTTAGTATAGATAAGTAACTTTTGTTCAATAATATATTAAAGTATTATATACATCGTAACTCTTATATGAGATCATTAGATTGGTAGAGAAGAGTGGGCGCATAGCGTCACTCTATTAAAAGCATAGGCCTTTAAAAACAGCCACCAAATAAATTGTTAGTACAAATATTTAAAGATAAGGTTACATTAACACATTGGTGGAGATCAGGGGTGAGGCCTGAGATTAAAAAACCTTTTAACTTAAAATTAGTGTTTTTCAAAAAACCTACATTTATGTTTTTGTGAAATAAAAAAAAAATTAATATATCACTAATTTTAAGTCTTAAGGTTTTTAGAATCCTAAACCCCTTTCTGGTCTTCACCATTTTATGTGATACACTAGATAGTGTTTAAATGTTTAAAGCATATAAACACTATCTATTGTGTCATCGTGTTCTTCAATAGGATAATATGGAATTCTTTGGGTTGGGTCTAATATGGATCACTTTCATTCTCAAAATTACCAGTTGTCCTATAAAATACAATTTTATTTTAAATTTCATATTTATCGGCACGTTTTATAAAAGTGTCAACAGATCTGAAATGTTTAGAAAATAATTACATAAAATATACAAAAAATTGTTTTAATGATTTGATCAATTTTTTTTTAAAGATTTTAGGTGTTTTTGTTAAAATATATACGAAATCTGCGAAAACACAGTTTCAATTTACAGTTTAAATTTGACACAACTGACGTGTGTGGGCATACCAAATAAATTATTTCTTATATATTTCAACTCGATCTGACTCTTTTTCTCGAAATTATAGCCAGTAAAAGTTCTACCTTAAAAACTCGTACGGTTTTTTTTTTGTTTTTTCAAATTTCGTCTGTGAAGAATTAAACTAACAAACTAGATAAAATTTGTGATTTAAAGAGTTGCTATTCGAAGGAATTGGTCTAGTATTAAAAAAGTTACAGTGTATACAGCTAAAAAAAAAGCCTACATCAGAGTAAAACCAATACCTACTCGCTTTGCATCGAAGCTAAAAAATATACATAAATAAAATATGTTCAAATAATATGTTTTTATTTAATAATGAAATTATGTTTAAAGTTGCATAAAAATATGCAATATACTCATTTAATAGATTTTATTAAACGGTTTTTTTTTAAATACAGAACCAATGAGGGGGAACTGTTTTCCATATGACTTCCCCTAAACTAAGTTTAGTTAAACAGTAAAAAAGCTAATGTTTAAAGTATTATTTATTTTATATGATATTGTTTATATACTAACAATAATATAATATTGTTACTTCCTATATTTTTACTTACTTCCTTTTTTTAATAACTGGCAATAGGAACGACAAAATATCATCGTATGCGTACTTCTTGATCGGTTTGACTTCATTACCAGATTTTATTTTTCTCGTATCGTTAACAGATAAAGTTATCTTTTATGTTGGTCCATTTTTTTTAAATCTTCAACTGTAATAAGTATTTAAAATGTTGAGCTGATAAATTATTATAGTATTTTTGCAGATTAGAGAAATTAACAACTACCTTCAATCTCGTAGAGTTTTTTACAGTGATTACAGGTAGGCCCAGGAAAAGATGGCTGGATGTTGGGGAAGAAGACTTGTGGAAGTACAGGAATGGAGGGAATTAGTTCAGTATCGAGTTAAATGGAGGGAAATTTTGATAAAGGAAAATATAGCTTACCTAAAGGACCAAACTAACCTAACCTCGTAACATATAAATTATGCGGCTGCCATCTGCCTATTATTATACACGTGGAAATATTTAAATTTCAAGTAAGTATAATTTTGGAACGAAAGGCTTTAGATTTGTAGTAACCGTAAAAAACACTACAAGATGGTAAAACCAAAAATCCCCCCAAAAAGGTGCTAGGTAAAGTGTATTATGCTCAAAAAACAAAATCACATAAAGTGTTGTTATAATTTTAAAATGTGTTTAAACTAGATAATCCCAAGCCTTGAAGTAATAGGTTCTAGTAAAAGAATTTAACATTTTAAAAGTATAGAATATTCAGTCAACTTGACTAAATCAAGTCAAATATACAGATTACATAAAATTCTAAGTAAAAATATTATAATTATTTTTTTTTATATAAATTATTATTTAGTTTTACATATAAATAATAACCATAGCATTTAATTTGAAGGTGATTAAGTTTTAACATTAAATCACTCTAAAAGTCCCTTTTTCGTTAATAAGGTTCGAATAGCCTACTAGTCATTTGTTAATAGTGATTTATTTTAATTATTGTCGTTCTATTTAATTGGCGTGTTCGAATTATCTTTAATATTTTAGTGTTAGTTACCTTAAGGGAAAAATAACTATTCTTGTCAGCAACTATTAATTCCATTTAAAATCGTGATTAGTCTTCAATCGAATTAATTAAACTAACTTCTCTCCACACAATCCAAGCATGTAAATGATAAGTTAAATTAAGCATTATTTTATTAATTTTATCGTTTAATTGTTTTCATTGTTTTCATTGAGTTTATTTTTTTTATTTTTTTTTTGTTTCATACGCCCAAAAGGGCAGAGAGTGTACTTAATACAAATTTGAACAAAACAAAACAAAAACAGAAGACATTATTGAAATATAACATGTTTTAGTTTAACATCATTATCGTAAAAAAAATCAAAATCAAAATTCATTCTCATATTATTACTATAAGTTGGTATTCTATTTATGGGACTATTTAGAACATAATTTTGCTTAGCGATGGGAATGTGATATAGTTTATTCTGCCTAGTTCTAACCTGAGGGGCCCATAAACTAATATCAGACAGCAAATCCGGGCAGTCAATCATACCATTTACTAGCTTAAAAAGGAACAGAACATCAAAATATGCTCGCCTGGACTTTAAAGAAGTCAGGTTGCAATGCTTTTCGACTTTATTAATTGGCTGGTCGGACATTTTTAATTTAAAGGCCACCATTCGTAAGAATCGTCTTTGAACTTTTTCTAGTTTGTTCGTCAAGCCGGTTTGTTCAATATTCCATATTACTGAGCCAAACTCTAACGATGATCGTACTAACGAATAATATAGGACTTTAAAACATAACGGTGACATACTGGAGCAATCCCGGTTAATAAAACCTAAGTTCTTTAATGCTTTATCACAAATACCTTCGATATGCTGCTTGAAAGTTAAATCTGAAGATAAAGTAATTCCTAGATCACGATTATGATTTACAATTGCGACGTTTGAATTTCCTAGACTATATTGGAATTCTATAAGCGTCTTTTTACGGTGAAAAGTTATTTGTGAACATTTAGATGTATTTATTTGTAGACCATTTTCTAAGCACCAAAGTGTAAACCTATCAAGGCCATAGGCGGAGATTGGGGGGTGCTTGGGGGGGCTTAGCACCCCCAAAATTATCAATAGTCCCCCAATTATTTGATCACTTATCAAAGTAATAAATTCCTTAATTAATGGAGTAAAAACTAAAATTATTAATAAGAATAAATTATGAAAATTATTTTAGTTCCAAAACGGCAAAACATTATAACAATGTTTTTGATAATGTTATCATTTAATTTTAATTCAAGTGCTAAATAAAATTATACATTTTTCAAAAAACGCAATAAATATTGATAAAATTCAAAAGGCTCTAACTCTAAATGTATTTCCCAGCTTATTTAAATTATTTCAAGTCGCCTTGTCTTTGCCAATTAGTTCAGCTACATGCGAACGCAGCTTTTCCGCTATGCACAAAATTAAGACATGGTTACCTGACATAGTTGCAAGACAGGTTTAATAATTCATCCATATTATACATTGAAAACGATTTAAATATTGATGTAGAAAAAACTATTGATATATTTGGATCTAAGAATAGGTACATTGCCTTAAAATAATATGTATTTACTTAAATAATATACAAATATTATATTATAATTATTATGATTTTTATTTATACATTTGTAATGTTTTATAGTATTATATATTAATAATTTAGGAGTGTAAATCCCTTGCTGGTCATTTTAGGTAGAAAAATGCTAGCCCCTCAAAAAATTAATCAAATCTCCGCCTATGATCAAGGCCCTGCTGCAATTTATAGCAGTCTTCAACCTTTTTTATGGTCAAATAAACCTTCAAATCATCTGAAATAGCAAAAATTTGCAATGAGTAAAAGTATTCTTAACATCATCAATAAAAATAAAAAATAAAATAGGTAATAAATGACCTCCTTGGACAACACCTGAGGTTACCGTTATGGGGTTGGAAATAGTACTTCGGATTTTAACTTATTGAGTACGGCCGGTAAGACGAAAACCATGAGATCAAGGTACCTCTAAAACCGAATTTCGACAACTTATTTATTAACATACTATGATCTACTGAGTCGAACGGTTTCCTCATGTCTGTGTAGATTACATCATGAGAGACTGACTCTACTAAATGGGAAAAATAAACAATCAGATTAGTATTTAAAGATTTGGAATTGCGAAAACCGTGTTGGTTGTCATCAAAAACATATTTAAACTTATTTGATAATTTAGTTTCCATTAATTTATCGAATAATTTGGAATCGCACTAATTTTAGAAATTGGCCTACAGTTTATTATCGAGTCTCTCTCTGCTGCCTTCCAAATTGGTGTAACATAACTAATCTTCCATGATTTAGGGAAGACGCCTGAACTCAAGGATATTTTAAACAAAATATATATTGGAAGCGCAAGAGCATAACGACATCTTTTTAAAAACATGGAAGGTATTTTACCAGGACCCGGGACAGTATCATAACCAATATTGTCTAGTCCGTCAAAAACATCTCCTAGAGTGATATCACACTCATATTTTCCACTACATATTTTTCAACTTCGTTTTTCCTTTCGTTTTTTTTACCATTTTTTCTATTATGATTAATATTTACAACATTGCCCCTTTGGTAGGAATTTAGTTATTTCGAGTGAGATACGGAGTTCCTCTGTTATATTTGATGTACCAGCTATGATCACCAGAATCTCTTTTTTTGCCTAGTTCAGATCGTAATTGTTTCATTAAAGCCAGTTGTTGTGTTGTCCTATCTTCTGTAATTGATACATGACTCCAACGGCTGATAGATCGTAGTTTAATTTTAGATTTGAGGATTTTTAAGACATTTGATTGTGAATCTAATTCTAATAGAATGGGGCGAGGTTTTGACCCAAATTTGCCTAAACGTTTAGCACGAATAATATTAATACTTGGTAGGGATAAATCTTTTAGTAAGTCTGACCCTGTAGCTGAAGGAAGGGTTAGGTCATCGTTCCCAGAGTCTAAAACATTGACTAAAAGAATATTTTTTTCTCTTGAAATCTTGTCCTCAATCTCAGTATAAAAGTCAAGATTATTGGTTTGAGATGGTGTCACAGAAGTAATTTCGAGCTTGGCCAATTTTTGGGTACTAAATTTAATTCATCTTCAAGAGTTAATTTATCTAGTTTTAGTTGAGATAATTCGATATGAAAATCATTTAGAGTGGTTTGTACGACATTACATTTTTCTAAGTTATTGAGTTTATTATTTATGGTTTTAAATGGGTGTCATATGAAGAGAAGGTTGTTTGCATTGTGTTTAATAGATTCCATATATCAGATACAGTTGGTTCTGTAGACACTGGTGTTTTCACTTTCTTAATCGCAGTATCTTTATTCGTGCTCATAATGAGATGACAAGTTATGTAGGTGAATTGTAATGATATAAATGAGGAGCACTGTGGGGTTCGATAAGTATAATTTGATTACCTTCAATATCAAAGTTTCACCGCGGGTTATCGTAATGCAGTAAAGGTATTATTAAATTAGACAAACAAGTAGTAAGACTATCGATATGTCGGCACTATTAAATATACAATAAGCTCCGTTCACTAATAGTGGGTTATACCTATTCTCATTTTTATTTTACGACGTAACCAAAATCTATTTATTAAAATATAACCACGAGGAGATTTTGGGCAGTCCAATTCAAAATCGACACTGGATTGCCCGCGCACTTTTTATGATGCTACTAGTATAAAAATAAATATAAACCGATTATTATTTCAGGTAAAATAAGATGTTTAATGAAGAGAGATTGTAAAACGTGTCCGTTGTCAACGACTGTACACTGTACACTGTTTAGTGTACAGTGTACAGACTACAGTAGTAGTGTATTTTAATATTGTTGTGCAATTATTGTCTTTATTGTTTGGTAATTATTATTGTTGTTGAGCTAAAGTAGCTGAAGAATTATTCTGAATATTATTATTATTATTATTACCACTATTCAGTCTCGAATTTTCTTTCTTTATTTTTTTTGAAACTTTTTAGTGACCCTTACACACTAACTCACTACATACATTGGATTTGCGTATGCAGCCCCGCTGGGTAGTCCTCCTCCGGTCCTCTACGGATGCACACGAAGGGGAAGAAAAAAAAGACAGCCCCTCCCACTTCCATTAGAGCTATATACACCACTACACACACGCAGCTGACCATTTGGGTCGGCAGGTAGCGCTTTCGGGTAAAGCTGGATATTTTTATCCGCCCCCAGCGCAAAAACTTATGAGATACTGCTTTTACAATTATTTTGTGTCTGGATGAAACCGGGGCTGAACATTGTCTCCCGATAAATTTGATTTAATAGATAGGGTGGAGTGGGCTTTATATACATAGATTCTGTATTTTCATAAAAGCCCTGACACAGCTATCACAATCGTATCTACCATAGCCTAGTTACAATATCAAAGGGAAGTACAATATAATATAATGTAATTTGTAAATACGTATGAACGTCATGTTTAACATTATTATTAATCATATCCGGTAGGCGTTTAGAATTCCGGGAAAAGTTCAAACAAATTATCAGAGCACACAATAATAACTTTAGTATATACAGGGTCATTAATAATTTCTGTAACATCGGAAATTTTAATGAAATACTATTATAATGTGACTACTACCGTTTTTCCCCTGTGCCCTTCAAATGGTTTTTCAGCCGATACGGTCATCATTTTAATATACTTTTATTTATATTTGACATTAGAGACTATAATATACAGAGTAACTCGTGGTAGAACACAGGCCAGGCTTAAGTAAAAACTTGATAATACGTATGACTGATTATTATTTATATTTTATTGATGTGTGCGGGGTGAATTGTAACAACGGTAAACTACAGATTTCTAGAAAATGCCACACCACAAAGAGCCATGTCCCTAATTTGCTCAAAAGTCAAAATATTTTTTGTACATTTTTTTTACCTACCTTTTTATTTTACTTCGAAAATGTTTACAACATTCAGGTTTAATAACGTATTAATTAATTTCGTGAGTCTGAAAAAAGCAAGCAAAAGAAATAGGCATTTCAGACTGAGGTTAATACAACAACATGTCAATATTTAAAAAAAAATATTAATATTATTAAAAACCACTTTAAAGAATGGTCTAGTCTTAACGATTGCTTTATTTATTATGTAAAGTTGTAGAGAAAAATATCAAATTTAATCAAAATTTAAAACTTTTAAGTGAGCCATCTATTTGAGAAACAACATACCTTTAATTTAAAAAAAATGAACTATTTGTAAAAATCTTTAAAGTAAATATTTCATACTTTACAAATGGTTAGTGCACTATAAAAATTCATACGGTAGGCGATAGCGTAGCAATATTCTCCGAGTTAAAGTTTTTAGACTTAAGACTTACTTAATTTTTCTAATAGATGGTTCAATTATTACTAATGCTATACGCTTACATTAAATGTTTAAATTATTGACCAATTTGATTAAAACACATTTCCGTTCACCTCATAAGATTTCCTATTGTAACATTAGCTAAATTCATCTTAACTTATTTCCCCACATATATTCCTTATTTGGTTTTTAAAGTCATCTAAGCTTACTGGTTAAGTTTCGCAAACTTTATATTTTAAATATCTCCAGAGGAAACAATCTAAACAAGTTAAATCTGGACTCCTAGGTTAGGTTAGGTTAGGAGGTCCCAAAGGCGGGACCTCCAGGACGTCGTCGGCGAAGTTGTCCCGGAGACACTGGTCGCCAACATGATTGCAAGCCCTGATGCGTGGAACGCGGTCGCCCGCTTTGCCGAGTCGGTCCTCAAAGAGAAGGAGGAAGCAGAGAGGGCTAGACAGCGGCCGGCCAATTGAGAGCCCCGGCGTGTGCGCGCGTCACCGGCCCGGAAACATTCCACCGGGGATTGGATTGTACATAAAGCTGTATAGACTAACATAATTGAGTGTATAGTACTTTCAAGGTAGCTGTAAGTAAACTTGTAACTAAATTTCGATGTCGTCTAATGTGACTATTGTTATTAGGCCACCACCCGGAGTGGGTGTGTTATTTTTTAAGTTCTTGTTTGTATTTATTGTTTACTATACCCAATAAATGGCATCAGAGATTGGGGGAAGTAAAGCCTCACAGGGCGCGTCCCCTCCCGGTATTCTATGGGTGCATGTGAGAAAAAAAAAAGTTAGGTTAGGTTAAGTATTATGTTAAACTTTTATTTGTACAAAGATTACAATTAAATAGAACAAATATTTATACACACCAACTTTATTTACACTAGTTTAAAATATATTAATTAAAAAATGTAATAATTAATAACATAAATATTATTTAGATTTAAATTTTTTGCTAAAGTAAATGGTTTTAGCTTAAATTTAACAAAAAAATATTTATTTTATTAAACATTTAAGTTAAGATATTATTTTAAAGGTTAATACGAAGGGTTGATATAAAAAATTAAATGGAAACCAATGTATTAGATTTATTTATCAAAAGCAAAATGACTTGGCTCTTAGCAGAATTCAGTATAAATATTAAAAGTATTTTTTTTTTCAATAAAAGAAAAAAACAATAATAAAAATTGAATATGTAATGTTTAGGTAAAAATAATTTTTAAATAAATTAAATTATAGATGTGGATATTGGTGTATACTATATTACTCGGTCTTACTTACAAGTTACAGAGGTATGTGCAGTTATTATTTTATGTTTTTCAACGCCGTTAATTGATTTTGAGTGTCATGGTCCCATGATGGTAATATATGTATACTTCCAAACTAAAGGTCTTTACTTGTGATCTATCCCAATCTTGATTCATACTTAACATTTCATAGATGGAGACTTGACGCTAAATGTCATGGCTTGGTTAATGAAACGGATAGGCAAGCGATCCATATTTTTTTGTCATTTAATTATCCTTGAATGATATTCTTTCCATCGGTCTCTTCTGATTACACAACTTAAGAGTTAAGTTTTTCGTGAAGTGGTATTTTGATACATCAATATACCTACCAAAGAATGATCTTTGCTTGCTTTTTTCAGACTTCAAGAAATGTAATAATACATCATTGAACTTGAATGTTGTAAACATTCTCGAAGTAAAATAAAAAGGTAGGTAAAAAAAATGTACAAAAAACATTTTGACTTTTGAGCAAAATAGGTACATGACTCTTAGTGGTGTGGCATTTTCTAGAAATCCGTAGTTCACCGTTGTTACAATTCACACCATACACGTTAATAAAACAAAAGTAATAATCAGTCATAATGTATTATATCAGTCATAAAGTATTATAATTAAAAAGTATATTATATAGTTATATCTATAATCTTGTATTATATATACTTTATGAAATGCTAGTAAGATATAAGTATCGTATTTGCTGTACTAAAACAAATTTTTATTTTTTTCGGAAATGATGTACAAAAGAATACAATATATATTTTTGATTTTACTTAGCCACTGGTTTTGGTAGGGGATGTAAATTACACACTGTCTCCTGATAAATTTGATTTAATAGACAGGGTGGGGTGGGCTTTATATACATAGATTTTGTATTTTCATAAAAGCGCTGACACAGCCATCACAACCGTCCCTTCCATAGCCTAATTGCAATATCGAAGGGAAGCACAATATAATATAATGTAGTTTGTAAATACAATAAACGTCATGTTTGACATTATTATTAATAATATCCGGTAGGCGTTTAGAGTTCCGGGAAAAGTTCAAACAAATTATCAGAGCACACAATATAATTGTTGCACCATGCAGCAAAATAATAACTTTAGCATATACAGGGTCATTCATAATTTCTGTAACAGCGGAAATTTCGATGAAATTATAATAGCCAAATTTACCAAATATAAATATGTTTTTAAATTACATGTTGTACAATATTTTGGTTTTTCCACAATATTTAAATTCAAAATGAAGTTGAAATTTTAGGGGTAAATATAGAAACTCGAATAGCAGAAACCTATGTTTTAAATTACATAGTTTATTTTTTTACAAATATTGACGTTTGAATTAAGATTTTTTGTTGAGAAATTAATGATTTACAGCCATTTAAATATTTATTTAATTTGAGAGCTTGTACCTACTTAGATACGCAGATATTATGCTATGACTGTCAGTCGAACAGAAAACCTACATAATAATTTATTATCATAAAATTGTTATTATGGTTATTACTTATCTTATCATATTTATTTTTCCTACATAGTACCTATTAAATGGTTTGTCAGTCGATACGGTTATCATTTAGTAAAATATAAATTCTCACTTGACAGCTGTTTTAATACTTGTTACTAACTATAACCGTTTTGAGTTGTACTTCATTTTATTTATAGAAGGACAATTTGAAGAATATGTTGATAAAAACCAATTATAGTACTAGTAAGAAGTTTTATATTAATTTAATTTATAAAGTAGCTTTTCTACCTAAGTTTTAATATAGATCTAATGAATTTCTTTACGCTCACTATTAATTAAAAACCATTATAAAATTATATAAGGCGTAAACGTACGGTTTTCAACTTGGAAAACATTTTTGTGTATTTAAATTTTTTTTTTTTAATTTTCTTACAATGTACATATTTGACACTGAAATGTTTACTGTCGATATCGAAAATCAAGAATGCATTTGGAAAACTAGTAGTCTTCGAGATCCAAAATCCAAAGCATGAATGGAAGTTGGGAATACTATGTATGATTGTTGGAAAAAATACAAAACTGACGAGCAATGGTTAAAAAGTAAGTAATTTGTTTATTTAAAGTAATTAGTTAATTAAAATAATTTATATAAAAAAGAGTATTAATAATGTTTTTACTTAGAATTTTATGTATTCTTAATATTTGACTTGATTTATTAAAGTTGACTGAATATTCTATAATTTTAAAATGTTAAATTCTTTTACTAGAACCTATTACTTCAAGGCTATTATTATCTAGTTTGAACACATTTTAAAATTATAATAATACTTTACTTGATTTTGTTTTTTGAGCATAAATGCACTTTACCTAGCACCTTTTTTGGGGGGTTTTTGGTTTTACCATCTTATAGTGTTTTTTACGGTTATTTTGAAACTGAAGTAAAAAATTGGCTGTCACCATTAGTTCCAAAATTAGAGCTACTTGAAATTTGAATAATACCACGTGCATAATAATAGGCAGCTGGCAGCCGCATAATTTATATGTTACGAGGATAGGTTAGGTTCGGTCTCGTTAGGTCGCTGACGCCTTCAGAGCGATAGGTTAGGTTAGTTTAGTCCTTTAGGCAAGCTATTTTTTTCCTTCACCACAATCTCCTTCAATTTCTCTCGATACTGAACTAATTCCCTCCATTCCTGTTCTTCCAATTTATCAAAGTCTTCTTCTACAACATCCAGCCATCTTTTCTTGGGCCTACCTCAAGGTATTTTTCCCATTGGTTTCCAATTAGGGACTGCTCTAGAATATAATATAATGTAATCACTGTAAAAAAACTCTACGAGATGGTAAATAAAAAGGTGCCCGGCAAAGCGCATTTGTTCCAGTTTTTGAAAATATTATTGTTAATTTCTATAATCTGTAAAAACAGTATAATGTTTTATCAGCTCAACATTTTAAATATTTATTGCAGTTAACGATTTAAAAAAAAAATGAACCAACATAAGAGATAACTTTACAAGATCAGTCAACGATACGAAAAAAATAAAATCTGGTAGTGAATCAAAACCGATCAAGAAGTACGCATACAATGATATTTTGTAGTTCCTATTGCCAGTTCTTAAAAAAAGGAAGTAAGTAAAAATATAGGAAGTAACAATATTATATTATTGTTAGTGTGTAAACAATATCATATAAAATAAACAATACTTTAAAAATTAGCTCTTTTACAGTTTAACTATACTAAACTATAAACTACTATAAACTTAGTATACTATAAACTTAGTTTAGGGAAGTCATGTGGAAAACAGTTCCCCCTCATTGCTTCTGTATTAAAAAAAAAAATAATTAGATGAGTATATTGCATATTTTTATGCAACTTTAAACATAATTTCTTTATTAAATACAAACCTATTATTTGAACATATTTTATTTATGTATATTTTTTGTAGAATTGTATATGATGGCTTGGAATTTTTCAAAGTTTTCTCTAGACACCTCTAGAGTCAATTATTTTCTAAACATTTCAGATCTGTTGACACTTTTATAAAACGTGCCGATAAATATGAAATGTACAAGTGAAATGAAAATTAAAATAAAATTGTATTTTATAGGACAACTGGTAATTTTGAGAATGAAAGTGATCCATATTAGACCCAACTCAAAGAATTCCATATTATCCTACTGAAGAGCACGATGACACAATAGAAGTGTTTAAATGAGTAGTAGTAATTTGGG
>NW_026096232.1:0-4459 GCF_023614345.1 Adelges cooleyi | reverse complement strand
TTTTTTTTTTTTTTTTTTTTTTTTTCCTTTATTAATATATACACAATCTGTTCCCAATGGGTACAATAAGAGTATTAGCTAAGATAAAAATATAACATGAAATACTTGATAAAAGGAGCCACCCATTAATGACACTTTTAAGTGATTATTTTTTATTTTTTTTAACTAAAGTTAAGTTAATAGATCTCTACACCAGTTGCGCTTTAGGCGTCTAGGAGGATTACCAGGAATAAAATTAGTTGAAAGACCTTTTATTAGGGGATTGGAGTGGGAGGCTAGTCGAGAGTGGAATCTTTTGTAATATGTTATTGCTTCTTCTTTAACAGTTTTAATTTTTAGATCAGAATGGAGGGTATAATTTGATACGTATGGAGGGGAATTAGTTAATTTTCTCAAAGTAATATTTTGAAATGCCTGAATACGATTTAAATTTGATTTTTTAGCATTACCCCATAGTTGGAGACCATAGGTCCAAATAGGTTTAATAAGGGATTTATACATTAGAAGTTTCATACTTAATTTAGTATGTTTGTTATTAATTAGCAAAGTTTTAAGCATACGGATTCTAAGGTTTAGTTGAAGTCTTTTTGCACGAGTATGATGGGCCCAGGTAAGTCGGCGGTCTAGGGTTAAACCAAGATATTTTACTGACGGAGAAGATGGAATTTGAGTACCATAGAGCGTAACACTTGGGCACTGTCCTAGCTTAAGGGTAAAAGTTGTGTGAATTGATTTTGCTTGATTGACCTTAAATCTCCAATTCTTATACCACACTTCCATTAATGAAAGGTGATTTTGTAAGTTATGCGATGCAATAATGGGGTCTGCGTTGGTTGATATAATTACTTTATCGTCTGCATAGTCTGCCACTAATGTGTTAGGCGTGGTTGGTTGGTCTGAAGCGTATATGTTATACAGAATTGGGGAAAGGATGCCTCCTTGTGGAACACCAGCTCTAATTTGTGCAATATTAGAATACGCTGATTTATGATGGACTTGAAAATATCGATCAGTTAGATATGACTTAAGAAGAATATAGTAAGTAGGGGGCAAAAATTTCTTTAATTTGTATAGCAGTCCCTCGTGCCATACTCGGTCAAAAGCCTGTGAAATATCAAGAAAAGCGCAGGTACAATATAATTTTTTTTCAAGTGCATAAGAAACTGAGTCGACTAGTCTATGTACTTGATGGATAGTTGAATGCTTGGCACGAAAACCAAATTGGTAATCCGGTAGAATTTTATTTTCATTAATAAAGGGATGTATGCGCTTGAGTATGAGTCTTTCTAAAACTTTCGCAAAAAATGGTAATAGACTAATTGGTCTATAAGAAGGTAACGAGTCAAGGGGCTTATTTGGTTTTGGGAATAGGATGATTTTAGAGAACTTCCAGAGGAGTGGGAAGTAGGAAAGCCTCAGTATGGCATTAAATATATGGGTAAGTAGGATAAATGCTCGTTTAGGTAGACATCTAGCTACTTCAGCAGTAATTAGGTCATAACCTGGAGACTTCTTTAGAGAGTACTTTTGTATTGTAAATTTAATATCACTAGGCGTAAAATGCTTGACTGGTAGAGTAAGTGGTAATGGTACGTCGAGATACCTAAGAACCATAGGTATATTGTCAGGTGAAATATCTTGGTGGGGTTGGAAAACGTTAAAGAGGTGATTTTTAAATAGTTCAGCTTTTTCAAGGTCTGACGAGGCTAGACTTCCATCAGTTTTTTTGATAGGTGGGGTAGTTACTTTATATTGCAGTGCTTGCTTTGTCGCTTTCCAAAGGCTACCATTTTTTAATGATAAGTTAGTCAGGTAATTTTCAAAAGAGAGATTTTTGTTTTTAGATAACATTTTTTTAAGAGAGTTGGCTAACTTGTTATATATTTTTTTGTGTGAGGGTAAACGAGTACGTTGGTAAAGAGCTCTAGCTCTTCTTTTTTCTGCTATGAGGATACGAATATTAGTCGGTAGTGAATCGGTTTTAGTGTTATGTACATTTTTAGCTGTGTTAGCAGCCCAAGCTGCTGATTGAATAACATTAGTTAGGCTATTTACAGCAGCGTCTATGTCATCATTGGTTTTTAATTTAATATTTATTTGGAGATTCTGATCTACAAGGTCATGAAATTTGAAACGATCAGTAGAGCCGTGAAATAGCCTTAGTGGTTCAGTAATGATTTGCGGATAGTCCTTAATTGTGAGAACAACCGATGAATGGTCGGAATTTAAATCCAGAATATTATCAACAGAATAGTGCAAATTTGAAGGGGTTTTAGTTACAAATATATCCAGTATATCTGGATTTTTATGGGAGGATGATGGCCAATAGGTAGGTCCTGGAGGAGCAAGTACTTTGAAATTTTTAGAATTTATAAAATTGTAGAGAACGTTTCCACGTGGGTTATTAACTCTACACCCCCAACTTTGGTGCTTCGCGTTATAATCACCGCCAATTATAAAGTTATTGTTAATTGTATTGAAATAATTTAAAAAGTTTGCATAAGATACATTATGCTTAGGAGGTGAGTAAATTACTGCAACTGTAATTGGAATATTATTTAAGCTGATTTTTATAGCACAAGATTGAATAAAGTCTTGACAGAAATTTGGAAGAGTTTGATATATTATTGTGGATTTTATTAAGATGGCCACACCTCCATGAGCTGTGTTGTCTGGATGGTTAACTTTATTTAGCTTATAACCAGGTATGTGTATGTGTGAATATTGAGTAAAATGAGTTTCTGTTATTAAAGCAATGTCAATACGTTTATTATATAGAGTAGTTTGGAGTTCATTAGTGTGATTTTTTAAGCCATTTGCATTAAATAGTAGGACAAGAAGGGATTTGTTTGTAGAGGTATTAGTCATTTCTTTTATCTAATAGAGAGGATATTACTTTAGTAAGAAGAGATATTAGAGGATTTATAAGAGCTTTAAAATCCTCAAGAAAATTAGTCATTACTTTATTAATGTCAGGTGAGGAGGGAGAAGGATGAATTGAGCGTTGGCCGGAGGTAGCCTGAGCATATGAACGAGAAGCGTTTAGGGGGGCGTCATTTTCTGGGTGGCTAGTTTGTACAACGTTTGACCTAAGTCTAGAGTTATCTGACAGAAATACATTATTAGAAGAGGGTTTCTTTCGACGTTGAATTTCTTTGTAGACTAAACAGCCTTTGTAGTTGGCTGGGTGGTTTCCTTGACAAAGTGCACATTTGGGTGGAGCATCACGAGAGTTTGAGCAGTCGGACGATTGGTGGAAATCACCACAGCGAACACAGCGTGATGGGTAGTTACAATAAGTTTTAGTATGGCCATATTCCTGGCAGTTTAAACATTGACTTATTATCTTAGGTTTATACGGTTCCTCGACTTTTATTTTAGTATGGAGCATGGAGGTTAATTTATATATGTCATTTGATTGAGGGGTAGGTTCCAGATCAACGAAAAATAGTGGTAATGGATGTTTGTGGACTTTATGAAGAACATTAGTAACATTACGTACTTCAAATTCACGGAGTTCCAGTTCTGATTTAATTAAGCTGATTTGAGTTGTTGGGTGTAGATTGCGAATCACTACACGAGTGGGTTTATCTTGTTGGAGTTGATACGTGTGATATTCAGCTTTTTGCTCCTTGAGGAAGTGAATTAATGTCCTATATGTATCAGGAGTGCTAGTTTGGATTTTTAATCGATCCGTGGATGACTTACAAATAAAGTTTTCAACACCAAGTATCTCAATTAGATTTGTGCATAGTGCAGGAAAGTCTTGCACGCCTTTTATAAAAATTGGAGGAGGGGGTTTGGTAGTAGATTCTGTGTTGTTTTTTTCCGTTTTGTTTGAGAATGTGTTAGTGTTTTGAGTATCGTCATGGTCATCAGTTATTTTTAAAACTTCAAATCTATTTGATGATGAAAATAATTTTTTTTTGATTGGTTGAGAATGTACTTTAGGTGAGATTGGCGGTTCAGAAGAAGAGGAGCTGGAGTGATTTCTTTTACTGCCCTGTACGGACCAGCCATCATTTGCTGAGCTGTTGTTTACATTCGATTGGGACGATGAATTGTGTACGCTTTTATTATTAATAATTTTGATCGGCGTAATCGGTCTGTTGTTGTTGTTAGACATTGTGGCGAGAGAATTGATATATATATATTACGATAACGAGTGCACGCGATAGCGTAGCTATAAAAATGATCAAGGCCGCCGCCGCGACGGCCGTGATGAACCTCAAATGTGTTTAACGTATAACGCCGAAACGAATGAACTATATTAAACGTAATTGGGGAACTTTGAGTTAAATTATGCTAGTAAACGATTAAGAAACGCGACTACCACATTTCCAAACGCCGTTTACAGGTATTATTAAGTGAATTAATTAATTAAAAGAGAGAAAAATAAAATAAGACATCGGGAGCGCGAATACACGTGCGCACCAGATAACCGCTATCGCAGAACTGA
>NW_026096231.1:0-23249 GCF_023614345.1 Adelges cooleyi | reverse complement strand
GGATAAAGTTAAAGACAAATTTATTATACATCTATTGGCATTGATATTATTCGAAAAAGTCATGTCAAATTCAAAAATGGTTACCTTGCAAATACGTTAAAGTGTATTGCTAAATCAAAAGTTCACCCTTGCCAATATATAGAGAAGTTTGTGTACATTGTATTATATCATTTCATACAGGAACCCAATCGATAAACATTTGCCTCATTTGTGTGTAACATAATATGGAAACAATTTACTGGACAAAATTTGATAATAAAGTATAATACTTCGATGAAATTCAGCACAGTAAATAAAACATGTTTGGCGTCATACAAAGCAAAATATGGTATTCCCTTTACTCGAATTGCAAATACAACGTTAAAATCAAGCTGTGTAAACATAAACAGCATGCAAACTATTTGAAACTATGTTAAAAACAGCCACATGGTCATTAATAATAATGTGTGTTTTTCGTAATAAGAAAAATGTACAATGTTTTTTGTACAACAGATAATATGATTAATAGTAGTCCGTCGGTATTAAAAAGGTTTTGCGTGTTCATCGAATAGCGAAAATAGTGAAAAACATGCAAATCTATTAGGCGAATTGCAACAGGTAATGTCATTCGATACCGGATATGTATACGAGGCTTTTGATGAGTTGTCTGCCTCTTTGGCTGATGAGTCAAATGCACAGCTGAGGCAAGCTATAATTCGGAGATTCGACCAACTCGAGTGCGGTTCAGCGTGCACTTGCATTTTTCTATGGTCAGACAACTACTGAAATAAATTCCTATGAAAGCCTTTCTCCTCGTTCAGTACAATACCAGATTTCAATTTTGTTGGCTCCTAATTTTACTAAAGAAACTAAATCAAAGTTGTGAGATCAAAAGCTAGAAAAGTCCGCCGACTTTCTGAGGTTTTATTTTTAAGAATAAACATGTAAAGTTACATACAAAAGGGTTAAACATTTTATTGATATTATTATTATTACCACTATTCAGTCTTGAATTTTATTTATTTATTTAGTTTTAGTGACCCCTACACACCCACATAGTATACACATTACACTCTAACTCACTACATAGCTCTTTTGGTTTTGCGCAAGTGGCCCAAATGGATCATTTTATGATTTTTAAGACTTGTAGATTATGTAAATATCTTCTTACATATCTCAAGTAGAAAAGGTTTCTCGCCCTCATGTGTTATTTTGTGCATTTTAAGATGTCCAGAATGTGAAAATGTGACACTATATTTTGTATAGTAAAAATATAAATAGGTATTGAATAATGCATTGCATGACTTTGATAATTTCACAAGAAGTTATCCAAAACCGGTTCTAGACCAGACAAAATGTTCAGAAAACTATTCTTAGTTTTAAAAGTTAATTAAATAAACACTTAACCATTTAAGTTACAAAGTTGATAGCATTCTGAAATTTTCGAAGATTTTACCTTATTAAAACAAATTTTGAGTATATATTTCTATACAAGTTACTGATATAATAATATTATAGACCTATCATCAGTTTAATTTTAAGCTTTTAAATCTTTCAATTGCGCCTAAAATATGAGAAAAACAAAAAAAAAATATCAACCTCTGCGGGAGAATTTCGGATTATTAATATTTAGATTTTAAGATATTTGTGGACAGGGCATGCTTATTTAATATTGTATACAAGCTTTAACTCGATCCGACCGCTTTTTTGCAGAGTTTAAAATATATTTTCAGGGTTTTCCCGGTTTCGGGGCTGAAGTCATTGTAAGTTGACTTTTCCTTTTTTGACCCATCAAAATACTAATCGCATTTAATTTCGGATATAATATAGAGGTGCTACTCGGGTAAATCGGACCAGAGTTATGGTGTATCGCAACGAGGCTAACAAATACTAAGTATTTTTTTTACACGGAGAACAGCTTGGTAAACGGTTCTTCAGTCGTCCACTCAAACAAAGTTTTACTACATTTTGGTTTTAAACATATTTTAGGCACAGCTAAGTATTTAACAAAATTAAGGTGTATTTGCAAACATAAGGAATCAAGATTATACGTGCCATTATAATAATAAAAATAGTATTGATGGTACTATAATCAGCGGGCTATAATATTGCGGTTTTACATGTGTAGCTACTACAACACAACCGAAAAATTGTTTTTTTGAAGAAAAACAGATATTTTATTACAAACTGTCGAATTTACATTATATTTTTTGCGTATTCGTTTAGTTTAAGCCTAACGCACTCGCGTGGACGTCACCCGCCATGTCACAGTCATAAGTCGTACACTCGAAAACACCGACCAAAGAAATATTTTACCCATCTGCCATTCCCGCTTATAATGTTTACTTACACGGTTTAACATTTTAATCCAAATTTGTTTTCAATGATTTATGCGCTTCTGTACGCACAGTCAATACGCCAGTACTTGCGTTAGTACCTGATCGTGTACTTCCAATTGACGGGATTTCATTTATTTTAATTTCAATTTCTTTAATTTCAACAATTACTTCTGCTCAAGTGCCAGCGTCTCGATGTATATTGTAAGTGCACTGAAATCGGCGCTCCGACTAAAGTGGACCACGTCGATTATCATCGTGTTGGCATTTGTTACCATGACGGACGGCATGGATGGTCTTTTCAGCAGAATGAAATTGACCAAAGAGACGTCTTGCGATATTTATTCGTTCAGGAGAGGAAACTTCAAACATATGCAGAAGCCGACCAAGTCAAAAAGTCTGAGCCAATTAGACACGGCAGAAATTGTTGCCGCAATTATCAAAGAAATCAGATGTAACGACTTGTACTACATGCTGTCGTACTTGTATCTGGCCAATCCGCACTACTATACTTATCCCGACGAAGTGGATGACTTACACAGGAAAATCAACAGCAAGTATACGGAATGGGCGAGGAAACTGTTGGCGACTGCGTTCAACGTCGCCCAGAACGACTGCGAAATGGACGTGCCGTGGTTACTGTATTTGTACGTCAAGAGGATTGAAGAGCACGTGGCCAATGACTCGCACAAAGTATTTCTTGCTCACATGCAGACCTCGCACTTTGGATTTTTGCAATGGTGGATTACACAATGTTTAAGGACAATTGCACGATGTTCACTTCGGCGTCTAAGCGGGGCATCCACTTCTTTTCGTACATGGCCGAGCTGAGAAAGTCAAAACCGATAAAAAACAACTTTACGGGAAACTCGACGAAAGTGTTGGAAATTCTGGGCAATCATTGGCCCGACTTAAGCGTGAACTCCAGTCTGCACCGTTACCAAAAGGTGGCCAGTACTTCTGGATCAGAACCGCGCGGTCGGCCTGTGACCGAAGAACATTTGACCATGGACCTACTGTATTTGAACGACGTTTTTGTGGACGCAAAGGGGACCACTCTGCTGACGAATTTCGGAGTGTTTGAAGACGCAAATCGATTGATCCGGTATCTGAGGGAGAGAATCGTAGAGATCAAATGCGGCAGTACGCCTTTTCGACAGTACGTCTTGTCGCTGGTGGACTTCCACGAACACGTGCAGCGGGCGCTCAAGACGATGATGTTGCGGATCTATTATGATTTCTTGGACAAGTTAGAAACGTTAACCAGCGACGTCCGGGAGGAGCACGTCAGACAATTTTTAAGACCCTACAACGAATGGTGTGATTTCTTGTTCTTGTCCAATGACGATAACGGTTTCTACGTGAGTCAATTGCACCAATGGTGGGATAGCGATCATTTCTTGGAAATAACCTTCCCCGACCTGAAGGAAAAAGTGATCGACCAACTGAAGGAAAACGACAACGTGTCAAACGTCCGCTTGTACAATCACCAATCGTTTGGGAAGATCAACATCGACAAAACCCTGATAATGGTCATCGTGCATGAATATGTAATTCCGCTCGCACCCAGATTCGTGGCATTGGAACACCTGCCGATGGAACCCATTCAAAAGACCATCATGCCACGAATCTGGGTGCGAGCGGAATTACATATTCATGCACGATGACCATTATCAGGGTTTTGTCGATGTTGATCTTCCCAAACGATTGGTGATTGTACAAGCGGACGTTTGACACGTTGTCGTTTTCCTTCAGTTGGTCGATCACTTTTTCCTTCAGGTCGGGGAAGGTTATTTCCAAGAAATGATCGCTATCCCACCATTGGTGCAATTGACTCACGTAGAAACCGTTATCGTCATTGGACAAGAACAAGAAATCACACCATTCGTTGTAGGGTCTTAAAAATTGTCTGACGTGCTCCTCCCGGACGTCGCTGGTTAACGTTTCTAACTTGTCCAAGAAATCATAATAGATCCGCAACATCATCGTCTTGAGCGCCCGCTGCACGTGTTCGTGGAAGTCCACCAGCGACAAGACGTACTGTCGAAAAGGCGTACTGCCGCATTTGATCTCTACGATTCTCTCCCTCAGATACCGGATCAATCGATTTGCGTCTTCAAACACTCCGAAATTCGTCAGCAGAGTGGTCCCCTTTGCGTCCACAAAAACGTCGTTCAAATACAGTAGGTCCATGGTCAAATGTTCTTCGGTCACAGGCCGACCGCGCGGTTCTGATCCAGAAGTACTGGCCACCTTTTGGTAACGGTGCAGACTGGAGTTCACGCTTAAGTCGGGCCAATGATTGCCCAGAATTTCCAACACTTTCGTCGAGTTTCCCGTAAAGTTGTTTTTTATCGGTTTTGACTTTCTCAGCTCGGCCATGTACGAAAAGAAGTGGATGCCCCGCTTAGACGCCGAAGTGAACATCGTGCAATTGTCCTTAAACATTGTGTAATCCACCATTGCAAAAATCCCAAAGTGCGAGGTCTGCATGTGAGCAAGAAATACTTTGTGCGAGTCATTGGCCACGTGCTCTTCAATCCTCTTGACGTACAAATACAGTAACCACGGCACGTCCATTTCGCAGTCGTTCTGGGCGACGTTGAACGCAGTCGCCAACAGTTTCCTCGCCCATTCCGTATACTTGCTGTTGATTTTCCTGTGTAAGTCATCCACTTCGTCGGGATAAGTATAGTAGTGCGGATTGGCCAGATACAAGTACGACAGCATGTAGTACAAGTCGTTACATCTGATTTCTTTGATAATTGCGGCAACAATTTCTGCCGTGTCTAATTGGCTCAGACTTTTTGACTTGGTCGGCTTCTGCATATGTTTGAAGTTTCCTCTCCTGAACGAATAAATATCGCAAGACGTCTCTTTGGTCAATTTCATTCTGCTGAAAAGACCATCCATGCCGTCCGTCATGGTAACAAATGCCAACACGATGATAATCGACGTGGTCCACTTTAGTCGGAGCGCCGATTTCAGTGCACTTACAATATACATCGAGACGCTGGCACTTGAGCAGAAGTAATTGTTGAAATTAAAGAAATTGAAATTAAAATAAATCAAATCCCGTCAATTGGAAATACACGATCAGGTACAAACGCAAGTACTGGCGTATTGACTGTGCGTACAGAAGCGCATAAATCATTGAAAACAAATTTGGATTAAAATGTTAAACCGTGTAAGTAAACATTATAAGCGGGAATGGCAGATGGGTAAAATATTTCTTTGGTCGGTGTTTTCGAGTGTACGACTTATGACTGTGACATGGCGGGTGACGTCCACGCGAGTGCGTTAGGCTTAAACTAAACGAATACGCAAAAAATATAATGTAAATTCGACAGTTTGTAATAAAATATCTGTTTTTCTTCAAAAAAAACAATTTTTCGGTTGTGTTGTAGTAGCTACACATGTAAAACCGCAATATTATAGCCCGCTGATTATAGTACCATCAATACTATTTTTATTATTATAATGGCACGTATAATCTTGATTCCTTATGTTTGCAAATACACCTTAATTTTGTTAAATACTTAGCTGTGCCTAAAATATGTTTAAAACCAAAATGTAGTAAAACTTTGTTTGAGTGGACGACTGAAGAACCGTTTACCAAGCTGTTCTCCGTGTAAAAAAAATACTTAGTATTTGTTAGCCTCGTTGCGATACACCATAACTCTGGTCCGATTTACCCGAGTAGCACCTCTATATTATATCCGAAATTAAATGCGATTAGTATTTTGATGGGTCAAAAAAGGAAAAGTCAACTTACAATGACTTCAGCCCCGAAACCGGGAAAACCCTGAAAATATATTTTAAACTCTGCAAAAAAGCGGTCGGATCGAGTTAAAGCTTGTATACAATATTAAATAAGCATGCCCTGTCCACAAATATCTTAAAATCTAAATATTAATAATCCGAAATTCTCCCGCAGAGGTTGATATTTTTTTTTGTTTTTCTCATATTTTAGGCGCAATTGAAAGATTTAAAAGCTTAATATTTAACTGATGATAGGTCTATAATATTATTATATCAGTAACTTGTACAGAAATATATACTCAAAATTAGTTTTAATAAGGTAAAATCTTCGAAAATTTCAGAATGCTATCAACTTTGTAACTTAAATGGTTAAGTGTTTATTTAATTAACTTTTAAAACTAAGAATAGTTTTCTGAACATTTTGTCTGGTCTAGAACCGGTTTTGGATAACTTCTTGTGAAATTATCAAAGTCATGCAATGCATTATTCAATACCTATTTATATTTTTACTATACAAAATATAGTGTCACATTTTCACATTCTGGACATCTTAAAATGCACAAAATAACACATGCGGGCGAGAAACCTTTTCAATTTGAGATATGTAAGAAGACATTTACATAATCTACAGGTCTTAAAAATCATAAAATGATCCATTTGGGCCACTTGCGCAAAACCAAAAGAGCTATGTAGTGAGTTAGTGTGTAATGTGTATACTATGTGGGTGTGTAGGGGTCACTAAAACTAAATAAATAAATAAAATTCAAGACTGAATAGTGGTAATAATAATGTCAATAAAATGTTTAACCCTTTTGGCTCAACAACAATGGTAATTAAATATTGTCAGTGAATAATAATTCACAAACATAAAAACAAATAATATACAAAATATTCTATTGCCTCTTTGGCACAACAATAGCAAAACAATATTAAATTGAACTAAATAAAATAAATTAACGATAAATAAATTGGATAACGCTTAATTCAACTTATTATGTACACGCTTAAATTATTCAGTGATCGGTTATTTTAATTAATTAAATTGACAGCTAATGATCTTAGATTAAATTAATGGTTGCTGACTAGAATAATTGGGTTTAATGTAACTAGCACTGGATATATTAAGAATAATTCGAGTACATAAATCAAATAAAACAATAATAAATATATTAAACCACTAATAACACACAACAAAAATGACTAGATGGCTATTAGAGCCTTGTTATTAACGAACATGGCACCATTAGGGTGTTCCTTAACTCTATCACTTTCATTTTACAATTTATATATTTTGTATAGGTCCATAAGTCATACCTGAAAGATACTTTATCGGGCAACAAATTTTAAAAACTTACAAATTTTAAAAACGCCCAAAAAGTTTTATATTTTTTACATATTTTAGTTTCGATACGGAACCGTCAATGTATTGGCTTTGCAATATTGTGCGTTTTCTGGTGGAGAAATTTATTCCAGAGGCAATTGTAATAACCACAAAATATAATATGCAATTAATACTTTGAGAGTAAAAAATTAAAACAAGTTCACTCTTCATCTTAAAACCGTAAAAACCAAACATCTTTTTTCCTCATGGAGCGCAAATGTAGGACCTCAAAGTAGAAAATTAGTCAGAAGGTGGACTCGTACATATGTATAAAATATTGAAGTAGAAAAATAATCGTGCATACTTTTTTGTGCCAAAAAACTGTATTTTAACTCGCTGTTACGGCTCCTGCCGCACTTACAGTAAGAATATCATATACATATATTATATTGTCATACTTATTCACGTATCATATTTATTTATTAAAATATACATACTCATAATAATACTACTCTATTCCTAATGATCAAACTACGCATTTTTTGAATCATTAAATTGCCAATGTAAAAGTGTATGGTGTTTTGATACATTGTGATTTTAACTTTCCACGAATTATTATGCTTATACCCCCTCTTAAACTAGTTTTTTTTGATAGCAACTTTTAAAACTTAAATGGTATTGTATACATTTTTTTAACTTTTTAAATTACGGAAATTTCACTAAAAATTTTGACTTGACTAAACTTTGACTGATCGATAACCAGTTTCGGATAACTATTTTTGATGTTATTGAAGTTTCAAGTTAGTAGTCAACTTTTTTTTTTATTAAGGAAATACCCAAAAAAAGAAGAATTTACACTTTAACCGTAATTACTTTTCAGGCTGTCCATGTGTGAGTGAATAAACAGTTATACATTTTTTTATAAGTACTTTGGATATATATTAACGTTGCAAAAGCCCGTCCCATTGCGAAAATAAAAAAAGTCCTTTATGAATAAATAGAAAATATTAATATAAATATTCCTAAATTTTAGAAAAATGTTGGTGCAAAAAGTACTATTCCTGTAGCAATTAATTAATTTAGGATTCTTAAAATTAATATATTTAAGTTTCTTGCTATTAAACATTTTAAACTGTATTTAAAACACATAGACTTAGATGATATTGTAATTGCATAATTTTTATATGTTAAATAATTTGAAAATTTTTATATTTTGTGTTATTGTAAACTCTCTAACAAACTCTTCACCACAAGCTATTAGCTTATAAGAGGGTTGCAAATATTACAAACTCTTACTTTAAGTTAAAAATAGTTTTACATTTTTTTTTTTTTTTTTATATATACTGTAAGTTATGTTATCTATGTACTCCGCGGAATTATTTGCGTTGCCTGTTTGTTGTACTAGCATATTAATTTTACCTTTGTTTTTGTTAATAAAAACTATAAATACATTTTTTTCACTTAAACGAAGTATTCACTTTTATTGATTTTGTTTTCTAATTTATACAATCTTCTAAATATTTTGTTGCCAATAGCTATTTGATTGCGTGGCGCAAACAGTTACAGCTAAACTATACTTCCCATGAACGTAAAAGCTCTACAAAATAAATGTGACAACCAAGTTTTTCGCCAGTCGGGCTATTGAAAATGGCTTTCAATTTATATTCACCGTAAAAAAATTCCTTTGGAAAATTATTATCATTCAACTTTTCCACGTTGAGTGCAGACGTCGTATAAACTCTCTGTGTATGAAAATTATAAACAAATATTAATTATACACCACGTTTAAGTTCTACATGAAATTGATAATTTTTTAATTAAAACATCTGTTTAATATTACCGATCTTACTGGGTATTTAGTCAAATTAAATGCTTTCTTGTATTCAAAACTTGCATTTCCCAATAGCCATCTCAAGTTCGAACAAGCTTTGGTCGTCGTTTAAACGTAATAATTTTCAGCCCAGCCTCTAATAGAACCTCTTCTAGCAAAATTAAGTACAACCTAAAAAGTATGAACAGCTTTAAAATATAAATTAAAAAACCGTACATTGAGGTAAGGCCATAGTGGAGGGGAGAGTTAACAGGTCTACAGTACTGATTTTAACTCATAAATATATAAAATCACTTTCAAAAAACGATTCGAAGTAAATATATAAATGATAAATAGTGTTAAATATAAATTAAATAAATGTCAATTAAAGTCATTGTAATAGTGGTATTATTTGCAGTCGCTTTTTAGAATGGACTTAATGAGTTAATTCATTTAATATAAGTGTAAAAAATATTTATCATCATAAAATAAATTGCAATTTCAGTTAGTAAAGCATATAAAATGCTACGCATCGCAGCTAAAATTTGTAAATATACAAAACTATTATATAATAATGGAATCATTAAAATGATAAAACGGGTTCTTTTTGCATTACCATTGGTAGAGTTGGATAGAACGTTGGTGGTTTAGTTGCTGGTGCCGTTAAAATTTCAATAAAAATAAAAATCATTATATTGTTTCGAAGCACTTTGCTAGTTGTATGTATCACTCAAACTGGGTCGATCGACAATAGGTCGAATATGGAATACTAACGTTGGAACTTGAACTAAACAGCCAATAAACCATTGGCCATTAGTTTTATAGTCGATTACTTCATGCTCAGTATATGGTTGAAAATTTCTGACTCTAAATACGTAAAACTGTGATCATATCTTACGTCCTAGTCGTCAGATCAAGGATTTCGGGAACATAAAAAAATACAAACAAAACACATAACAGTTACTGCGGTAACAATAACAGTAGGAATATCAGTTAACGTGGAGACAATTGAATTTTTTTTCGTTGAAAAAAACCATCTCGAATAAATAATAAATATAAATATATTAAAAAATATACATTCGGTATCAACTCACCGGATTAGTTGGTTTTCGTGTCGCAAAATTTTAAAATTTCCTGTACAAATTCCCGCTAAACAGAGTAATAAAAATAAAAAGGTTAATTAGTGTAGGTTGTTGTAGAAAAAAATTATTGTTTTTATTACCATACTCGTATTATATTATAAATGTTTTATTACACGGTTTTACACAGAAATCGTCTGTTATTACAATGGAAATATTATTTGTTCGATTTTTTATATTATTGTTACCGATTCCTGCGGTTTTTGGTCAATGACATAATTACAGTTAATATTGAAATTTTAATTGGAAACGGTTATGTTCACGATTTTTGTATGCGTTTGTTTGATTTTGGAAAACAAGATCAGAAAATAACAGCTGATTTATCTGTTTAGATAAGAGAGATAAGAGATATGGTTTTAACTCAGGAGCACAACCGGAAAAAATCGACACCGACCGCGGTTATCATAACGAAAAATAACAGCTGATTTATCTGATAAGATAAGAGATATAAGAGAGAGGGGGTGAGAAATAGGGGTTAAGAGATAGGGTTAAGAGATAGGAGGTGAGAGTAAGGGGTGAAAGTTAGAGATAAAGGATGACGTGGAAATGGGGATGAGGATGAGGTCGAGGATGAGGTCGAGGATGAGGTCTAGGTCGAGGTCAAGGTTGAGGATGAGATCGAGGTCGAGGATAAGAAATGGGAGGGGATGTTACATTTTTTAAATTATGTGTTGTTTTCACGACGAACAAACTTAAAATTATTGTTAATGAATTGATTCAAAATAACTAGCCAAGTGAACGTTTTGCCAATAAATCAATTAAGGCCAATTATTAAAAAACTACTAAAAAACTTTTGGCCACGACATAAAATTAACCATCACCTACCATTCGAGTACCGTGGTTACCATTGTCACCAACCAAGTTTTTATTTTGGGTTAGCAACGAAAAATATTTCAAATAGTGTCAAGGCTTCAGAATCGAGGCGGAAAAAAAGGAGCGGACGGTGCCCCGCAGAACGAGACATCAAAATGTATCCCGTAGTGTTGCGGACTCGTACGCAAGCTGTTGCGTTATTAACATGTAAGGTCACAAAATAAAAATGATTGCATCATAATGATAAGAAAAAACTGTATTGCAAAAGGTAAATCAGAATTTACAAAGCATTAACTATAAACCGTATAAATCGCTTTTCCTATTACATATAATTTTAATTTTTTTGTTTTACATAATTGACGCCAAACGGCTTTTATACATAATTTGTGATTCTAAGATCAACAGGAATGTAATAAAACGTGATCAACAAATATGGTCTACGTACTGTAATGATTATTGAAATCGCGCATCATTCTGTCCAGAGGTGCATTTCTCAAAAATTGTTTCTAGCTAGTATCAAATAAAAAAAAATCGTGTGACCTGGTTATACACGGTACCCGGATACTGAGTCTTTCTAAAAGAAAGACTCTTAACGTGAATTTATACCCCATTAAGTAATTCCAAGATAAAGCGAGTATCTAAATATTTACGACTTTCCTCTAAATTATCCAGGCGTAGTCCGATTATCCGGTTATCGGATTATTAATCCTCCGATTATCGGTTGCAGTGTATGGTATGATCGCCTTGACCATACCATTGTCCCGTATTCCAATATTGAGCGGACCGAGGCATTAAATAAGGCAAGAAGACAGTTTGCAGCTCGAAATTTCCCGGAGTGCCGCCGAATAAAACCTAGTACCCGTAACGATTTATTGACTATATAATCAACATGAGGATGGAAATCAAAAGTTGGTCCAGGGGCACTCTATCAAGACAGCAGTCATACACCAATGCCTCACGTGTTCGGTAAAATTACATTGTTTTACATTTTCCTACATTTAAGGACAGCCCAAAAACATTACACCAATCTTTAAATTTATTTAGGACTTCTTGAAAGACAAGACAGTCATCAATATCTGAAATTGGATAAAATATTTTTGCGTCATCCGCAAAAAGAAGAAGGCGACATGGTGAAATAATTGAGTATATGGTGTTTGTAAAAATGTTGAATAGTAATGGGAAGAGTCAAAGAGACAAACCACCTGAGTTCTGTTACTCGGGTATGATTTTATCCATGAAAATAAGTGATTCGCCAATACCTAAACGAACTAAAACATAAATTAAAGCACCATGGTCGATCGTATCGAAAGCCTTTGAGAAGTCCGTATTAACTACATCTACTTTCTGCTCGGGTTCAAATGCTTCATAGACAAAAGTTGTGAAATGAACCGCACTGGTCCCAGTAGAGCGACCCGGAAAAAATCCGTGCCGGTCAACTGATAGAGTTGATTGCACAGTCCGCTCAATGCGCTTTAACACGATTAACTCAAAAATTGTTCACAAGAATGGTAGGCCTGATATAGGACGGTAGTTCGAGACATCAGTTGGATTGCCCGATTTTAAAATGGGCGTCACCCGACTAATCTTCCAGGCAGCGGAAAAAAACACCCTCTCGGAGAGACTTATTAAAAATCGAACATATGTGCCTGCTAAGGACATGACGACAACGAATCAGAAGACTAACTGAAATACCGTCTGGACCGGAGCCACGGGTGTTTGATAGAGGCTCTAAAGCTACTAATATGTCATCTGGAGATAGCGTAAGGGTAGACGGTAGAAAATAAAATTGATCAGTTAAGAACGTATCTAACTCACTTTTAGAAATTATTATTGGTTCCGTATAAACCGATGAGAAATAAGATGCGAAAACACTAACCACTTGGTTTATTATATAATAATAATCAACTAGTTTTTTATAATTCTAGTTAAAATGTCTGCATTGTACAAAAACCGATAAAACGTTTTGAATCGTTTCATAATGTAAACAAAAAACAAACAACTGTTGGCATCACACATTTTTAAAGCTTTTACGTCAAGAGAACTGTTGTATTTTAAAAATACAATTTTTATAGTAACACTATTATTTTTTATGGAAAACAAGTGGTTTTTTGGTCATATCATGTTTTATTATTTGTGTATCAGAACGTTTGAATGTTTGTGCATAATAGCACCATATTGTTACATAAATTATAACAATTATACATTTTTTATAAAAATCAATAATAATATATAAACAAAATATGTTTTCCCTCCTACGTATATTTTGTTTTTTAGTTAACACATTTTTTATTATTGAGTTCATAATGTAATGATAAATAAGTCGTTAGATATTTTGTGTAAACAGAATATTTAACTAAATTGAAACTACACTATTCAAAAACGTATTTATTATAATATTATTAAACTGGTGCTTTTAATAATAAAAGTATCCTAGTAAACTTAATAATATAAAGTAATTAGATTATGACCCAGACTATCAATAGTTTTTCACTTGATCGTCCGAATAATTACCAAGACTAAACGGTTTAAAAAAAAAAAAAAAAAAAAAGTTTGTTATTTATATACGACATTACAACCAAAATCACAGTTACCTTTGATATGAAAATGATTAAATGTAAAGTAAATGAAAAATCAGTGAATCAGTAAATGAATAAGTAAATAAAGGTTGTGATCATTAAACAAATTAAATATAATATTATGATATCATTTAATATTTTAATAACGAAATAATGATTATAGTATAATAATACTTTGATAACGACGATTCGTACGTTGTGGTAAAATGGTATTAGTACTAAATCGTTTGAGTGCTACAAACTTCAATAGAAAACGTATCATCTTCACGCGAAAACACGTCCTCGTGGTATTGCTGCTCGAACTTACAAAGTCGCTTGAAGTTGTTCGATGTTGCGAGCTTGCCCAACGAGTGGATTGCTTTATAGTGAGTACCGTCAAATATCTTTTTCATCAATCCAATCAACACTTCCGTGCATAGAATGTTCTTTTGAGTCGGATCCTTTAGCGAGGCTAGGAATACAGGGTCGAGCGGAATTTCATATTCGACCGCGATGACCTTTAAGTGCTCTGCGTCGATGTTGATCCTCTCTAACGACGCAGCCGTGTGATTGTACAAGGCGACCTTTGAATTGTTGTCCTGTTCCCTCAACTTGGCAATCACCCGTTCCTGTAAGTCGTTGATGGTTATTTCCGTAAAATTTTTATCGTAATCCTGCGAATCGGGCACGAGTTTATGGTATAAAATATTAAATTTGGGCAAGTGTAAAAAAACACACCAATCTTTGTATGGTCTGAAAAATTGTCTCACGTGTTCCTCCCGCTTGTCTTGGTCTACCGTTTTCAACTTCTCGAAGAAATCATAATAGATCCGTAACATCATCGTGTTCAACGCTCGTATCACGTGTTCGTGGAAGTCCACTAGCGACAAGACGTACTGTCGAAAAGACGTACCGCCGCTTTTGATCTGGATCAATTTGTTCTCCAGATAGATGAGCAGCGGATGTCCGTTTTCAAATACTCCGAATTCCGTGATAAGAGTGGTCGCCATTTCAATGTTCCCGAATACGTCTTTCAAATATAGCATGTCCAATGTCAAATGTTTTTCGGTTAGAGGCCGAACCCCCGGTACATAGAAATACGAAACTAAACTTGACCGATAGCCCAGACTAGAGTTATGGCACAGGTTGGGCCAGTGCTGTTTCATAAGTTTCGACAGCTTAGATGAGTTTTGCGGAAAGTTGTTAGATATTGGTCTTGATTGTTTCATGTCAGCCACGTACTCAGTGAATTTGCGTTCCCGCTTGGTCGACCGATCGTACATCGTGCAATCGTTCTCCAACATCGAGCAAAGCAGCACCATATACATCCCATAGTGCGCGGTCCGCATGACCGGCAGAAATTCTCTGTTCGGGTCATTAGCCGCGTGCACTTCTATCCGCTTGACGTATAAGTACAGCAGCCACGGCACCTCCATATCGTTGTCGTTCCGAGCGACCTGGAACGCGGTTGCCAACATTTTCGTCGCCCATTCATTATACTTGGTGTTGATTTTATTTTGTAAACTGTTCACTTGGTCGGGATAACTAAAGTAATGAGGAATTGTCAGTTGCAAATACGACAACATGTAGTACGCGTCGTTGCAGAGGATTTCTTTGACAACGGCGGTATAATTAAACGACTTCGTCGACTCTTTATTTTCGAATTTTCCTCTCTTGAACGAAAAAATACTTGAATATCGTTCTTGGTTTGATGTTTTTGGGCTCTCTATCATGGTAACAACGGACAATGTGGCGATAACCGACGCGATCAACTTTAATTGGGGCTCCATTTTTGGTAATCTTACAAAAAACGGTGAGATGCAGGTACTTGAGCAAGAGTAATTGTTATTGAAAATAAAATAAATTAAATTGCATTAATTGTTATTGAAAGAGGTATAAAACGCACAGCTACTAACGCAAGCACGGAAGCGCCTATATCATCGAAATATAATTTGGTATTTAGTTTGAAACCATGTAAGTAAATAAATACGGGATTGAGATTTGTAAATGTTTGTTTTGTTTATCATTCCAGTAGGTGTTTTCGGGTGTACGATTTATGAAGACGACATGGCGGGCGCCGTGCACACAAGTGCGTTAAAATTTGCACTAACCCAATACGCGATAAACATAATGTAAATTTGATTATTTGTATAAAATTTATGGTTTTTTTCAACTACAGTAAACCATGTATATATTACCAAAATGATCAACAGCCGTGTTGTAGTACCCACAAGCTTAAAACAAGATTATTATAGTCCACCGATTATATGATCATCAATAGTAGTTTTATTATTTTATAGTTTTAATCAAATCTTTAGTATTACAAAAATTATTTTATTTTAATTTTTTTTTTTTTTTTAAAGATAGGGCTTTGACATCTTGGTCATTACTCATTCGCACCGTCCACTCAGTTTGTTCACGCACATAAGAGGCTATGGATCTTCCACTACATAGCTAGATCTCGACACTCCTTATTCAGCCACTTCTTCGTATTTACACTATCAAAAGGGTGGACTCTTTAGTTCACACTTACCTAGGCTATAACCCGTAGGGTATAACCGGCAAAATCGCCATTGTTTCATCACATGAAATCGTAAAACGAATTTCCGAATGACCCTAGCCCAAAACATATCCATGTTGAAAGAAACCAGCAACGAAAACGATAAGCCAAACCAAATTGTAAAAAAACATAAATATTATATTTGCACAGCCAACTCCTCTTTAAATTTTTGCTTCTCACCATTTCGTGTTATTTTTTCAAATTTTTTCTCTCTCTCTCTCGTCTCTCATTTCTCTGATATCACACACAAATAAACAACAAAACTCTATATAAATTCGTAATAATATAAACTTTTATTTTATTACACAATACATATTAGAGTTATTCATTTATTTTTCTTTTGTACCTTTAAAAAAAATAAATAAATAAATAAACACATATCTTAACTTTAATTAGAATTGAATTAAATATTATAATCATAATCTTGTGTTAATCCATGTATTAATAACATTTTCAGATAGGTAAATAAATGTTTGCCTACAATAAAATCGAAAGTACCTCAAAATAACTAACCATTAGAGTTCATGAATAAAATTACATGATCACAATGTTACAAGAAGAAACTTGTAACTTACAAAATGAACTGTCATTGTCAGGAACACACATCGAAAATTAAAATTTTAAATTGAATTATTCGAAAACAACGTACGTGAAAAAACCCAAACTACCCTAAAACTTTAAAAGCATTTAAGTCGATCTTGAAGCAAAATGAATATATTTCGTATTTTATACTAGAATTAAACCATTTGGTATACCTGATGGACACAATGTTAAATGGATTATTCATATTTGAAAAAGAAATGTGAAAGTACGAAAAATTATTATTTGGCATACCAAAGACAATTGAACGGAGTCCTAAAGCCAACGGTAATTGGATCGCAAAGCAAAACAAAAACCGATTAAATCCACACACTTAAAAAAGAACATCAGATTACGATAAAGAAGTAAATCCAAGTTTCAATATACTCTATTCAGAATAAGAACAGGCTTCGGCGGCCGACTTGTGCGCATGCGCATGGGCGTGGCTTCACTACGAGCAACGGACCTCGAACACTGCCGCCGGTTGGGCTACAGATGAAATGTAAAATGGGCGGTGCCTGACCGCGGCCCGACGAAAACTGGTCGGCCGCCGAAGCCTGTTCTTATTCTGAATAGAGTATAGTAAGTTAAATATTAAATACAACAAAATAAATTTAGTTAAGTTAAAAACAATCTCAAAATTAATAGGAAATCCCCCAACATGTCTGGCGTACGATTGTCCAGCGTACACGTGCTGTAGTGTTTGTATTCCCCAACTCATCCTATAGATAAGCGCTGACCGCGTCAGCGGTGTATATATATATATATATAATATTTATGTCATAAATTTATCCCAAACAGTGATTTGAGAGTTCTTGTATGCTATTTATTCATATTAAGCATGTTTTTTCTGTGTCAATTTTTTATCATTATTATTATTACTAAAAATATATTAACAACTAAATAAAATAATATATATATAGTTGTGCTATTTATATTTAGATGTTTCAACTGTATGTGGGTTTCTTCTTAAAATTGTATAATAAATTTGTTTTATCACAGTATGTTAAAATATCAATTTATATACAACTCCATCTGAATGATAAAAGAAAATACTACTCCCAAATCAATGTGGACGAGAACAAAATGATTTAACTTTATTTGTCACTGTAATGACTGAAAATAGTAATTGTGTAGAATTGTAACCAATATAATATGATTGTATGCTTGAATTTATTATAAGAATGTTAACAATTTAATATTAAATTTTATATTTATTCATTTTACTCAACTTAAATATTAGAGATTTTTTTTATAATTTTCATACATAACTATTAACTTTAAGCGTCTTTGTTTGCTTACTTTATACTTATTTTTTCTTAAATGGTAGGTCTAACTCTAAGATTACAATTTTTTGTAAAAAAATTAAATGAACATCTCACTCGGAAAAAAACATTAGTCATAAAATATACGTTATTAAAAATTTCACCAGTGAAATGTAAGTTCAATTTCAAAATGAGTTTCGTAATTGGATGATAAAAATGAAAAAAAAAAATAAAAACATTTCCATTTCAATAATATATAAGTGTACTTGTGTTTACTCGACAATCTTAGGTTGCTGTCTTTTATAACCTGTTTTTACACTTGGACTTTTTATGAACATAGTTTGGACTACTTTTACTTAACCATTAACAGTTTTTTTGGCCTACAAAATTCTAAAAAGATTTTGTTAGGAACACCTAATACAAGTCGATGTGACCACCCGGGGAACTCTGTGGACAATGCAGCAGATAATCTGGTTCAAAAGTACAACTTATTGACATAGTGTTTAGCACATTGTCCATTTAACATTACTTGTTTATCAAATTTTAATCTTTTCAGTTCGATTAAATAAGATTTGTCAAAGAAAAAACAAATAATAAGAGTAATGAACACGTGTTTTTTTACTACTTCAACTGCTTTGGTCATTAACAGGAATTTTACAAAGAGGTTGTTTGCTTCTCAAAGAGTTAATTAAGTTGTGTTCAGTTTGGAATGGCTATAGGTAGGCGCATGGAGTTGTTGCTGAAATTCTGAGAAGTAGCAACGTCGGATGCGGCATTGAACAGTATTTGTTATTTGCTGCTGATCCATACACGCCACATCTTCTTAAACGTTTTATACTTATGTTTTTATTTTTATAAAATAAATTCATTCATGGATGGTTCATGATAATCGCAAAGATTATTGTAGGAGTAGGCCCTGTAATCTTCAATCAACGGAGCGTCGGGGTGGTATTGGCATTGTACCGAAACAAACGTTTAAACATATAATCTTAATGTCCAACAATATTTAGTCGACCAATAGTTTATACTCATTTTTTTACTTACCCAAGTTTTTCGACATGGTTCGACGAAATCTTCAATCTTCAAATATTTCGTTTTGCGTCTTAAGTTTGCGATTCCGTCGCAAACAACTTAATTGAAATCCAAACGTTGGGAAAAAAATCGGAAAATGTATTCTACAAACAGTTACTATGCGTTTTTGGGACGTATAAACGAAATTATAAACAAAAGGCGGCTTCAGTATTGAAATACCCGTAGATAAGAGAAATATTTTAAGAATTACTATTAATCATTTATGCTCTCCATTGTGGGATACCACTGACATGGATGTTATTACATTTGTATACAAACTACCAATGCTCTTACGATCTTCATACGCTACATGTCTTATTACCACTGAAATTCAAATCATTGATAATGTGAGATTATGTTTTATTGATTTAATTTTTTTTTTTCAAGGTTTACATAAAAGTTTTAATGTTTTAAAAATGATTAACAGATAACAAAGTATAGATTAGTACATTTAATGGACACAGTTATTAACATAAAGCCGATTGATTTAAGCTTTTGTGCCGATTACAATGGAAAACTTACTATTGGTAAATTAGCATAATTTAAGTGTAACACAGTGTATAAAAGAATACACTGAATATAGTCATATTAGACATATTATTCATTCCTGGTAATGTACCTTAGTTGATTATTTGTTTTTAAAAAATGTAATACATTATATAATATAAATCGTTATAAATATTGAAAAAAAGTTCATGGTGGCATCTATCCCCCTCACCCCCCCCCCCCACTGTTTGACCGCCATTGATCCAAACATAATATATTGGCGACGCATATGAAAACACATTATGGCTTATTTGGGCAGCATTGGGCAATTTAATGCAATAAATAATAACAATAATTTAACGTAATATTATCTCCTATCGAGTCGAGTGAATGGGGAAGTCCGTTTGTGCCAATTTTAAAAAGTGATGGCAGTAAGGATATGCGCGGATTACAAGGTATAAAATTTTGCATTTTGTAAATGCTTAACGGAAATTTGATTATAGAATATAAAATTTAATTAAAACTGGAGTTTGACTATCAACAGTACATATTATATATATTACATATCGGAAATACCAATGGTTAATAAATAAAATGATATAGATAGTAACATATTTTATGTTAAATTCCAAACATTAATTATTAACAACAATAAATCTAACTTTACATTTCCATTTTAAATCATTTTTCCAATTAAAACAATAACATCTTAAAATAAATATTTTATTCATGATATATAATATGCTATATAACTTAATACTCATTTATTTAAAAGTGTTACTTTGCTTTATAATAATTATTAATAAACTAGTTTATATAATTTTTAATTAAATTAAAAGTTCTACAAGAATATTTAGATGTTATATTATTTATATGTTTTATATTGAATTATGAAACTGTTCAATTTTTTTTTTTATCATTGTAATTTGAACAGTAAATATACTACATGTATTGCATAAGTGGCTTTGTTTTTTTGCCACTTGCGAGTTAGGCATCTCTCAATATTTTATTAATAAAAGTTGAACTGTCGTATCTTTCTTTAAGAAAAATTAACGTTTATATTGTTTAATAAACATTTTTAAATGTACAAGTATAAATTAAAACATTTTATTAATCCTCATTTATATGATGACATTATGTTGTATTGTTGTAATTAAAACATGGATACATTTGTGAGTGAATTTTTATTTATAGGGCTTCCTCAAAAACGAGGTTTGCAAATACCCTATAAATTATATAGAAACTATAAAAAATGAAATTGAAAATACAGAGTGATTGGTTAACTATTAACGGAGATCACGCGCCAACGCTACAATTAAGTCCTGTAGATGGTGGCTGAAATAGATGCCACTAAACTATAAAAAATATGTTAGCATTTGTATTTTTAACATTCGTTTATTTTTTAACAACCAATTTTAATGTTATAACTAATAATGTATAATAAAAGTTAGGATGGAAAGGGAAGTGCAGCTGGGAAGTGCGCGCACATAAAAATAATATTATTTACTACTGCCCTAAACTTGAAACTTTGATCAGAAAATAACAGAAAATGATTCAAATTGAATTGTAATTTAAAAATTTAGTTTTTTATTTATTTTAATAATATAAGATTTAATGTTGCCTAAAATTTGAGAATTTTTATATAATATTTCTTTTAGAAAGCTGAGATAATTTTGCATAAAATGTGTACATTTCAAATTGGGTTTCCCATAAAAACAAACAAAATAGGTGAAATTTCATAGTTCAAATTACCACAGTAATATATAATAATTAAAATAATTGTGTGTAAAAATAAGATTTTCTGTTTTGTTAACGTTTTTTAATATGATATCACAAAAGCTGTTCTTCTATTTATTCATTAAGTATTTTGCTATATTTGCAACACTTGTTGCACTCTTGTTAGTAATACCCACTATTATTTAAATTAATACATAATGCACTTGATCACATTTAAAAATAAACAAATGTCACGGGATAGTTTTCAATTTTCTTTTGTTAGTAAGCAATATATTAGGTAAACATGTTATGTAATCGCCGAATTTTGTTCAATTTAATATTTTTACTTGTGTTATTTTAAAATTTTTTAGGTCTCAAAGTTCTGAGTATACGATGTCATATTTTTTATGATTTTATTTATCATCTACATTTGGTTAGGTTAGGTTAACTTAGGTAGTTATATATTAGATGCAGTTTCTAGTAACACAGTACCCGTCTTTTTTTTAATAATTGTTTTTAGGAGTTGTTTATACTTTTAGATAAGCTTTATTTTTTTATGTATTTAATGTAATTGTGATCATAATATTATATTTATAATTATCATTCTTAAAATAATTTTTTTAATACAATTAAAATAGTAATCATCCATACTTAACTGTAACTATTATAGTCGTAGTATGTTTACCGTTTGAGTTAATTAATTATATTTTAATATGTAAGTTTTAAATAATGCAAGTTGGACTTGAAACGAACATCTTTTCGTAAGCCAATGTCATTATTAAACAATTGACCTTTCGGACAGCATCGGATAATATGATTTTCATTCCACATTGAACTAAATCAAATTCAAGTCAATGTTAATTATTCTTACTGTCGAGGTGTTAACATATATTGCGTCTAACGATGGTTGTATGTTTTCAACAAACACGACCGAATGTGACAACATTTATTTTATAAGCGAAAATAAAATTTAAGCGTTTTAATAAGCGCGAAATGGACTGCATCTCCGACCAAATACTGCCCGCTTTTTTGGTTTTTTTGCATTTAAATTGACAATGACTTGAATATGTACTATTTAACACACAGTTTTTTTTATAACAAAATTAGAATTTTTTTTAACATGTTATCAATAACATAAAATTGATTCAAAACTTAGCTTGGACAATGCAATACCCCACAAACAACATTACCATTTTATAACGAAACTAAGGTTCCGGCCTAGCAGGGGCTCCGCTCCCTGAACCCCACCACCTCGGGTGGGTAGATCACAGATTCTGATTACTGTATCCGACTACGCCGGGCACGCTTACAGCCCTTCGCTACCAAGTATTTTGAAGGAAGTCACAGATTCTGAGGGAGTACCCGGCTGCGCCAGTAACAGTATGTGGAAGTCAATGCACAGCATTTTAAAGTAATATCGTTATAATTCATGGCACCATCATGTAGTAATCAGAATTCATACCTGGTTTCGAAAAAGTATTTTGCAAGTTAAGTACTGAGTAACTGTAGTGTAAGTCTAGCTATATGTCAGATCAGAAACCTCCTATTAAAAAAGTGACTTTCTACTTGCTTTAAGATTAAAGTACAATTTTTTATTTTAATTTAATGACATTTTAAAAATCAAGTGTCTTGTGTTGCTTACTTTATGAGCTTAGTAAGCAACATTTCAAAACAGAAAGATATGGCCCGAGGTCAGTCGGCTCAATGCCTCTTATGGTGATCTTAAGCTTGTGATTAACTAATAAAATTCACACTTAAAAAAATTGCGTGTTACGAGTATGCGCGGTGAAGTGAAACTTCTTGCAGAGTCAATCGACCAATAGAATATTAGATTTTTATTGGAATAAAATAAAAAAA
>NW_026096230.1:1078-4015 GCF_023614345.1 Adelges cooleyi | reverse complement strand
ATGTATTTTTGGAAAAAAATTCAGTTTTTTAAAAATTTTGACCTAGGTCGAAATTTTGGATTTTTCATCATTTCGACCATTTTAATAACTCAAATCGGCAATTTGACCATATATTCTGAAAGCTGACAAAATTCTCTTGAATTTAGACTAGGTTTGATCGAATTTGGTGAAGAATTGTAGAATTTATGTAGGTTTTAGTGTGTTTTTGTGTTGTTCATACCTTGGGTAAACCTAGGTTTTTCTTCCTATACACAAATATATGTACAATTAACACATATGTATAGGTTAAAAGGCAAGCTGAGTCATTTGTGAATCTTTTAAGCCACAGTAGACCCATTTTGGATATGTATTTTTGGAAAAAAATTCAGTTTTTTAAAAATTTTGACCTAGGTCGAAATTTTGGATTTTTCATCATTTCGACCATTTTAATAACTCAAATCGGCAATTTGACCATATATTCTGAAAGCTGACAAAATTCTCTTGAATTTAGACTAGGTTTGATCGAATTTGGTGAAGAATTGTAGAATTTATGTAGGTTTTAGTGTGTTTTTGTGTTGTTCATACCTTGGGTAAACCTAGGTTTTTCTTCCTATACACAAATATATGTACAATTAACACATATGTATAGGTTAAAAGGCAAGCTGAGTCATTTGTGAATCTTTTAAGCCACAGTAGACCCATTTTGGATATGTATTTTTGGAAAAAAATTCAGTTTTTTAAAAATTTTGACCTAGGTCGAAATTTTGGATTTTTCATCATTTCGACCATTTTAATAACTCAAATCGGCAATTTGACCATATATTCTGAAAGCTGACAAAATTCTCTTGAATTTAGACTAGGTTTGATCGAATTTGGTGAAGAATTGTAGAATTTATGTAGGTTTTAGTGTGTTTTTGTGTTGTTCATACCTTGGGTAAACCTAGGTTTTTCTTCCTATACACAAATATATGTACAATTAACACATATGTATAGGTTAAAAGGCAAGCTGAGTCATTTGTGAATCTTTTAAGCCACAGTAGACCCATTTTGGATATGTATTTTTGGAAAAAAATTCAGTTTTTTAAAAATTTTGACCTAGGTCGAAATTTTGGATTTTTCATCATTTCGACCATTTTAATAACTCAAATCGGCAATTTGACCATATATTCTGAAAGCTGACAAAATTCTCTTGAATTTAGACTAGGTTTGATCGAATTTGGTGAAGAATTGTAGAATTTATGTAGGTTTTAGTGTGTTTTTGTGTTGTTCATACCTTGGGTAAACCTAGGTTTTTCTTCCTATACACAAATATATGTACAATTAACACATATGTATAGGTTAAAAGGCAAGCTGAGTCATTTGTGAATCTTTTAAGCCACAGTAGACCCATTTTGGATATGTATTTTTGGAAAAAAATTCAGTTTTTTAAAAATTTTGACCTAGGTCGAAATTTTGGATTTTTCATCATTTCGACCATTTTAATAACTCAAATCGGCAATTTGACCATATATTCTGAAAGCTGACAAAATTCTCTTGAATTTAGACTAGGTTTGATCGAATTTGGTGAAGAATTGTAGAATTTATGTAGGTTTTAGTGTGTTTTTGTGTTGTTCATACCTTGGGTAAACCTAGGTTTTTCTTCCTATACACAAATATATGTACAATTAACACATATGTATAGGTTAAAAGGCAAGCTGAGTCATTTGTGAATCTTTTAAGCCACAGTAGACCCATTTTGGATATGTATTTTTGGAAAAAAATTCAGTTTTTTAAAAATTTTGACCTAGGTCGAAATTTTGGATTTTTCATCATTTCGACCATTTTAATAACTCAAATCGGCAATTTGACCATATATTCTGAAAGCTGACAAAATTCTCTTGAATTTAGACTAGGTTTGATCGAATTTGGTGAAGAATTGTAGAATTTATGTAGGTTTTAGTGTGTTTTTGTGTTGTTCATACCTTGGGTAAACCTAGGTTTTTCTTCCTATACACAAATATATGTACAATTAACACATATGTATAGGTTAAAAGGCAAGCTGAGTCATTTGTGAATCTTTTAAGCCACAGTAGACCCATTTTGGATATGTATTTTTGGAAAAAAATTCAGTTTTTTAAAAATTTTGACCTAGGTCGAAATTTTGGATTTTTCATCATTTCGACCATTTTAATAACTCAAATCGGCAATTTGACCATATATTCTGAAAGCTGACAAAATTCTCTTGAATTTAGACTAGGTTTGATCGAATTTGGTGAAGAATTGTAGAATTTATGTAGGTTTTAGTGTGTTTTTGTGTTGTTCATACCTTGGGTAAACCTAGGTTTTTCTTCCTATACACAAATATATGTACAATTAACACATATGTATAGGTTAAAAGGCAAGCTGAGTCATTTGTGAATCTTTTAAGCCACAGTAGACCCATTTTGGATATGTATTTTTGGAAAAAAATTCAGTTTTTTAAAAATTTTGACCTAGGTCGAAATTTTGGATTTTTCATCATTTCGACCATTTTAATAACTCAAATCGGCAATTTGACCATATATTCTGAAAGCTGACAAAATTCTCTTGAATTTAGACTAGGTTTGATCGAATTTGGTGAAGAATTGTAGAATTTATGTAGGTTTTAGTGTGTTTTTGTGTTGTTCATACCTTGGGTAAACCTAGGTTTTTCTTCCTATACACAAATATATGTACAATTAACACATATGTATAGGTTAAAAGGCAAGCTGAGTCATTTGTGAATCTTTTAAGCCACAGTAGACCCATTTTGGATATGTATTTTTGGAAAAAAATTCAGTTTTTTAAAAATTTTGACCTAGGTCGAAATTTTGGATTTTTCATCATTTCGACCATTTTAATAACTCAAATCGGCAATTTGACCATATATTCTGAAAGCTGACAAAATTCTCTTGAATTTAGACTAGGTTTGATCGAATTTGGTGAAGAATTGTAGAATTT
>NW_026096230.1:0-978 GCF_023614345.1 Adelges cooleyi | reverse complement strand
TAACCTTTTTTTTTTTTTTTTTTTTTTTTAACTGCATCCATAGAAAACTGGGGAGGTACTCGCCTGTTGAGGCATTACTTCCCCCCAGTTTTCCGATGCCATTTATTATTAAATAAATCTTACAACTTTGTTGTGGGTGCTCCACACACCCACTAACATTTACCTTAAACTTAACAATTTAAACTTAAGCTAACACACCCTCTCCGGGTGGGGGCCCAATAACAATATGCACATTGGGCCCCGACGGAAATTTATATACATTTTTCACCTTAAAAACTACTCTTTACATTGTATTTTATATATTTTAACTCTATGTACACGCAGATCTTCTCGGGCCGGTGACGCACGCACCCGCCGCCCTGGACATCTCGTTCACCCGTTGGGACGCTGTCTGCCCCGTTCTGCCTCTTCCTTTTCGCGAAGGACGAGTTCCGCAAAACGGGCGACAGCGTTCCAGGCTTCGGCGTTGCCCACCATTTTCTGGACCATGGTTCTCGGGTCGATGTCCCCAATCGCTTCGTAGAGCTCCCGCCTCTGGGTTGCCCAGGCGGGACAGTCTACCAGCGTATGGTTGGCACTGTCCAGCATGTTGCAGTGTGCACATGTTGGACTGGGTGCTTTTCCGATCCTGTGGAGGAAGTCGTTGAAGCACCCGTGCCCTGACATCAACTGGGTGAGGCGGTAGCACATAAGACCGTGCCTACGGCCCACCCAGCCCTTGAGGTCCGTGATGAGTGTTCGGGTCCACTCACCACTCGTCGCCGTCTGGAGCCGCCTCTCCCACCTGTTAAGGGTGTAGACCCGGAGGGGGTTTGGCGGCCTCTCTTCCTCTTCAGCTAGCCGGCGCAGTCGAAACGCCTCTTCACGCTCTATGGCCAGAAGGTCCGCTGGTGGTATCGCCGACAGCAGGTTTCCTGCGTCGTACGATACGGTGCGGTACGCGCAGATGCTTCGAAGAACAGCCCTGCGCTGCACCCT
>NW_026096229.1:0-28823 GCF_023614345.1 Adelges cooleyi | reverse complement strand
ATACTATAATATAATGTAATTTATTATGAATTTAACATTATATAATTTAACGTGTATAGTGTATACACGTGTGTGCACAGTGTATAGATAATTGATAAAGGTCTAACTACAATTTGCAATACAGATAAGAACCTAACTAAAGGCAATGTTTTTGATATTAAAATACGAAATTTTTCTTGGCGGGTTTTTGGTAAAATCGATATTGGTACTATCTGTAGTATTACAGATTTTATAGGTTATGTAACATTTATTTCTTATCACGCGTTATCATTTTTTGGAAGAACTACCCCCAACTCTTTTTCAGAAAGCTGAGATTATTATTATTTTTTTTTTTGTTAACCAAAGATATTATAAGAAATGATAAAAAAGAAGTGTCAAGAAAAATTTCGCAGGGGATGCTCCAAACGTTCGTTTGTATTTGGCGTTTTAATCCATACATCATCATTCATTACTTAAAGTGCAACCCCTTCTATTTCATTTTTTGGACAAATCATGTTGGTCACACCGTTTTATTTGCATCTTCAGCAAATATTACTATAAACAAATATAAATATTGTCATACACGCAAAATTAAGAATCTAGTTTCAAAACCATCTTCATAACATTTTGAAAACTTTTTTTTAAGTGGACACAATGTATTATACGATATGTAAAACTATTATTGAATATCAAATAACGATTATAACTAATATTCAAAATGTGTTGAGAAAATCTTGGTCTTAAAACCACCCATCTAAAGAAATTATTTGTTGTTTGTGAAAATTGTTTTTAGCTAGTTTTTAAAATAAACGCCCTAATATGCAATTATAAAAAAGAATGTAAGTATAAAACATGTACTTGCATGCATCGTTTGTGTTTATTAATAATATTTTATGTGCAGAATTCATTGCTACTTTACTGTTACATTCACAGGATAGTTGTTAAAAAAAAAAAACAATAAAACCATATTTAGGAAAACAATTTATCGTGAATTTAAACACAAACGAAAACTCATAATTATAAAACTATTATTTTCTGAGCTATCGCATCGAAACTTAAATCATAATTATCGCTAAAAGAATACAATAATTAGTTATTTATTTTTTATTTGCTCTACTGTTAATTGTTTAAAAATATTACTTGTAGTCTTTAGTAATCATTACTTAGCTTATTGTTATAAAAATTATACAATTTAAGTTGGCTAACTGATGGTACTATTACCGATATAATTACTATAATTTTAACTCTAATACAAATAAATCCTCAATCCTCTCCGGTGACGGACTGGCCACTTGGACCGGCTTTCGAATTCGAATTTGGGGCTTTAGGGCCCGTTGGGCTACTTGATGATGGTGCATTATCAGCGTATGATCTATATTTATTATGTAAATTTCGCATAAGCTCATATGTTCTTGCTGAAAATCAAATATTTTAAAATAATCAAGTATTTCAAGTATTTTGAATAATTATAAAACACCCTTATTATAGTTACCGGCTTGGACTGTATGGCTTGGCCCTTTCCCTCCCGGATATTCAGCAGGCATAATTTCTCTGGGGACATGATCGAAAACCCGTTCCGAATTTTTTTCATCGCAAAGTACAATCTACCGTTAATGCAATATTACATTATTCATACTTATGATAAAATATTATTAGTTATAAAAACACAGAATAAAAAGAAAAGAAACTATACAAATTTACATTGGCTCTTTTATATCGAGATAAAATAATGGCCGACATCTTCTCTTCTGTTCATTCTGTGATGAAACTCTCATTTAATTACTAATTCGAAGCTTACCTTTTGACGAAAATCTTCATATAACGCCAACCTGGAGGCGGCTGAATATACTATATTTACGAAGTCATTTGTATTCACAATGTAAACTTTTTTTATCCGCAACGGTGGAGCATTCTTTTAAAATCAAACAATAATGTAAAATACATAATAATCCATGAGTTAATTAGTGATGGAAATAAACGAATGATTTTAATAATAGTCAAACGATAAGTAATCGATATAAAACTTAAAAGATAGAATATATAAGAAGAAGGCGCGCACTCGGGCCATAGGGCGTTCGGCGGTACCAACCGCGTTTTAGGATTTTTGTTCCAGTCAAGTGTCCAACCTGCACTCGGCCATTTTTCACGATTTTAGTATATAGATATCTGTGCGTATATTAGACAAAACCGGATGGTGCACTTCGTCACACATGCCCACTACGGCATTCAACAATAACAGTCAATAAATTCAGTGATGCGTATTTATGAAACAATAATTTCTCATAAAGTCTTTTTTTTCTATCAGTGTTAACACGTATTTGAGGAGAGTTTTGATTGTTTATATTTTTAGGGAATTACATTGCTTGAATAGGAAGTGCGCCATCTGGTTTTATCTGATATGTGATTATACTGTGCAGTGTTTAACAACTTATGTAAAAAAGTATGTATTTTTCATTTAAACTGGTCACGCTGTCGCCTACTTGATTACTTTGTTGCTGCGTACAGAACATTACACGGTGTTACAGCTCTATATATTTTTACACTATGTATTGTACGTACTTGTATGAGATGCAATAAAGTTCTGCCTAGAAGTACACTTTGCACGAATGGTTTAATGTGACCTCTATTGAAGCCTTTTCCGTCCAAGACCACAACAAGACCGTCAAACGTTCCGTACTTTATGAGTAAACATTTTATCATGAAAAAAAAGTATTTGACGGTCTTCTTAAAGTTATACTCGCTACCATTGGTATTTATCAATTGCGTGTATACGTAACGATCATTAGGTGTATACAAATCTGAATCACTAAACAATATAGAACAACTCCTGAAAAACAATAGGTATCATTATAAAACATGAATATTATATAGTATTCACATACATAAATTATAGCTCTTATTATTATACCTAACTTGTGCCTATACAGCATAATGAACAAATATTGTTATTTTCTAGTTATAGAAAAACTGTTTAGGTTTCTGCGCTGGTTATTCTCTTTTAGAACTGAGTATCTCCAACAAAATTCTAACAGTGAAAAAAGGCCTTGTTTCAGACCCCGTTCCAAAAAAGTCAGCCTATCAAAGTAGTGTAGTATCTACATTGTGGTCAAGTCTGCTATTTCTTTAGTTCATAACTTCACTTCACTCCTATTTTCATAAGCAACGCTGCTCTTTTATTTGTATTGCTTAACACTTGGCCAGTTACTGAATGAAACATAAACATGAACCTTTCTGAATGAGGCATAGAACAGATTTGGCTGCAATGTAGATACAACTACTTAGATTCAAAATCTGTATTTCTTCCATCGTTAATATCTACACAATAACACACATGATTGCGCATGAGATCCTGACTCATAAAATTATACAGAGGAGCCATTTCATTAAAACATTGATTCTACAAGGGCTGCGATTTTCAGTGCAGCCACTTTAGAAAAACACAGGTATTTATACGATGATGGGTAAATAATTATGGTGGCACTATTCGTGTAATCATTAATGTTTTTTATTAGAACTTTGGTCCAACTGAAACCGCAACTTTTGTAGAAACAATGTGGAATGCAAGCGATATAGAGTGTGGGGCTGGGCCCAATTTGAAGGGAATACTCAAACGTTAAATGTGAAAAAAATAGGTCAAGATAGTATTTGTGAATGTAGTTTTTTACATATATAATTTGGCAGCGAGTATCAATAACTGTGTGGGAACGAAAATTATTATTATTATAACTTGTAAAACGGTTGTGGTATTATTTATGCCGTACAAGTACATTTTTACATAATTATTGCTTACACGACTTTTTTGACTTCGTCTAAATCATTTATTTCTGGATCTTCATCCTGGCTGTGAAATATTTGTGGCAATTGTCGCCGATATTCATAATGTTTGAATATCATGGTACTAGCGCGTTTCACGTCAAAATTTGCACTATGAAAAAACATGACGATTTCTTTACCTATTGAAATATAAGGAATTATTAATATTTTATCTTACAAAAATTATATTATCAGCGTTTACTGTTCTTCAGCAGTTCATTATGAAAGCAAACTTTATAATATATATTCATATATATACAGAGGGATCATTTTATCGTGAACCACTCAATATCTCATAGGGTTTAATAAGAAATTTAATTTTTTTTGTTTTATAATGTTTTTGTATAATGCGATCTACAATTTTTCATAATTTTTTTTTTGCTTTCACTCCCCTCCCAACTTAGTTTTTTTCATAGCAACTTTTGAAACAAAAAGTTTCAAAAACCACGAAAGAGCATTTTCATGTCTCGCTGAAGTACCGAATAAACTTAGAGTAGTGGTGGAATCATAGGACATAGATAATGATATAGTATATTAAGAAGCAGTAACAAGCTGGTATATTAAAACATCAAGTTCCTGGCTAATATTGTAGTGTTTAATATCTAACTTAAAACAATTCATAGAGAATTTGGGCCCTTAAACTATTTTTAATTTATCATTTAATTCTAATTTGAACGTCTAACGTACAACATATCTCTTATCTCCTATATCTTACCCCCTATCTCCTACCCCTATCTTCCACCCCAACCCCAACCCCATTAACCACCCCATCCCTATTCCCACCCTCAATCCCATCTTTATCCCCATCCCATCCCCTTTCTCACTCCCAACCCCATCTCCGTGTGGTTGCGCTTTTTTGGTAACACTAAGTAAATAACACTTTTTTCGGTTATGTGCCAGGGCTAAGACATGAAAATGTCAAAAAAATCAAATTTCTTATTAAACCCTATAAGATATGGAGTAGCTCACGATCAAGTGTTCATCGTGTTATTTATATATGTAAATACATATCATATAACATTCCATAGTGAACAAAAACATAAATACAAACGAAACATATAAAAAATGGTTAAAAATAAATAAAAACAACGGCCATACGGTTTATTTTCGGAAAATTTTTTTTAGCCATTGCAAGATCTACAATTTCAGTAATTTTGTTATCAGTTATTTGCTCATATTTTGCTTGTTCTTCTAGAAGAAATACTTCATAGGAAACATTTGGATCATACAATCGAAACCCTGTAATACGTTGTAATATTATAATACTTATTGGTTACCGAAGACTTTACGGAATTATTTTAATTAGTAATGTACTTCATAAATTTGGATTTTGGTTTCATGTTGTTTTTTTTCTAACATAAATCAAGTAAATAATTCGTAGCTAGGTAAGTACATTTTTTTAAACAGGCTTTAATATACTTTAACGTCTTTTGTTTGTTGCGCTATACTGACTTTAAAGCTTGCAAGCCAGTTATTCGGAGAATAAAATGTCTTCAATTTACTGTTTTCATATCGTTAAAATCATAGTCTATCAAATTCTATGAGTATTCTCAAACAAGGCAATCGAAATTATTATCTCTCCAAATTTTAAAGTCAAGCGAGTTCGAATTTGAATTTTGTATCAAATTTAAAATTTACCTTTTATTCATAAAAAGGTGTTTTTCTAATTAAAAAAAACGGTTATCAGTTTCAAAAATATCCTTGAATGGTTGAGGATGTGTTTTTAATATTTCAAAAAATAATATATGTATTATGAATAGCTGAAAAAATTGCTATGGCACACACACGGATAATTGACACCGACACCGGTTATCATAACGAAAAATAACAGCTGATTTATCTGTTTAGATTAGAGAGATAAGAAAGATAAGAGATAATAGATACAGTTTTTACTTTAGAACACAACCGGAAAAAATCGACACCGACACCGGTTACCATAACGACAAAAATCAGCTGATTTATCTAATAAGATAAGAGAGATGAGAGATAAGGGGAGGAGATAGGGGTGAAAAATAGGGGCTGACAGATAGGGTGAGAGTTAGGGGGTGAGTTAGAGATGAAGGATGGGTTAGGGTAGGGGTGGTTATATGGATGAGGGTGGAAATGGGGATGAGGATAAGGTCTAGGATGAGGATGAGGTCAAGGATGAGGTCGAGCATAGGGTTGTGGTAGGGATGAGGATGGGGAGGAGATTTTAAAGTTTTTTAATTATGTGTTGTTTTCACAACGAACAAACTTAAATTAATGGTTAATGAATTGATTCAAAATAACTAGCCAAGTGAACGTCTAATAAATCCATTAAGGCCAATTATTAAAATACTACTAAAAAACTTTTGGCCACAACATAAAATTAATCATCACCTACCATTCGAGTACCGTGGTTACCATTGTCACAAACCAAGTGTTTATTTTGGGTTAGCAACGAAAAATATTTTGAATGGTATCAAGGCTTCAGAATCGAGGCGGAAAAAAAGGAGCGGACAGTGCTCTGCAAAACGAGGCATAAAAATGTATCCCGTGGTGTTGCGGACTCGTACACAAGCTGTTAAAATATAAAATGTAATACCTTTCTTAGAAAAATAACTTTAAGCCAAGCCAATTGTCTTATATCTTCATCCGTGTCGTACAAAAACAAAAAATCGCCTTTATCAATAAGATATCTATAAGACAATCAAATCCTTTTTTAAGGTTTTTATTTGATAATAATTTTTTAAAATCTAATAAAAAATTTTAGTGATCATATAATCAAAATCGTGTAACCTTTGTAGACTTCAAAATATAACATAACTAGATCAATTTTAAAGATGTTGTTTTTGGTTTTCGATACATTTCTTATTTAGTGCATTGGTGTATGACTTACAAGTAATTGTTTAAACAATAGCATGGAATATCTCTCACTAAAATATGTTTTCCTCTTAGCTTACAATAAAATAATTTAAGACGCTTCTGAGTAAGAAAATATTTACAACTATTATTTAAAGAAGTAACGAAAATGATAAAATCATATTATACAATTTTCAAAAGGTTTTAAATAAAAATGAAAATCACCAATAGACATTTTTAGGTGGCGGATAAATTTTCTTTATTTGATTTTTTTAAACCGTAGTTTTTTTACTGTTAAGTGTAAATCTGTTACATGTAAAATTGGTTTTATATTTATTCTAACAGAAAAATATTTTTCAAGGACAAAAAATACTGTGGCAACTTGAAAACAACAATGTTTTAAAAATTATTGGTAGTATATCGAACAAAACAAATTTTTTTTTCAGTGAAATATTTTTGTATTCGAAAAAATTGTACAAATAAGAACAATTACAACGACAACAACTGCAGTAAACACAAAAACGGTTTCGTTTTAACAGCAATTGAATAGATTTTCAATTCAATCTTACGCGTCGATAAAATATATGTTTATACTTTTTATAGTAAATTAAGAAAAATGTACAAACATTTTGGCTATAGTAAACGGTTTTGTTGATTTAAACCAAAATCCAAAATTAAGAAATCGAAATAATTATAAGTAGTATGCTGTATGGTAAAGAAATAGAAATAATTTTGATCCGCACATGATGCATTCTTCAATTAAACAACTTTTTATTTACCGATAATTATAACATTATAATTTTCAATAAATTGCCATAAAATATAATAATTATGTTTACTACTGCTTTTGATTTGGAGCTTTTCTAGTAAGCCATAATGGGATTTATTTAGGGCTGATGTATATTTATAATAATTATTATTTTGGCTCAACGAGACTGTTGTGATGATTGTATTTACTATTACACTTGCTAGGCTTATTCGGGAAATAATATACTTTGCAAAAGTCTTTTATACTTGTGGGGATTGCATCCGGTCTGTTTTTAAAGAAATTACTGTAGGAAATATTTAAGAAAAAAAATGTTTTCATATATTCCAACCATTTCAATTAATTTACAGGTTAATTTGTATAAGCTTCAAGTTATCATTTTTAATTTAAATCATTTTTTTTTATGAGTAACAGCCATTTATAGGTATATTTTAGACCAAAAAGCCAGACACATTTGACTTTAGTCGACGATATAGGATGGTCCAATTTTAATTTTGTAAAGCGAATCGTGTTCTTTGGCTTCTTTACTATGTTATGTAGGAAATAGATTTTCATTTAAAAATTTCAGTTTCTTGTAACTAAATAAATTAAATTTATAATAATTGCAATGTTGAAACCAGAATTTTTTACATAAAAAAAGCAAAAAATCTAAAATCTGTTTCCTAGATAACCTAGTAAAATTGCCAAAAACTTACTATCTTAACAGTCGACATTTTGTCTGGCTTTTTGGTCTAAAACGTAAATAAAACCCGACCGCATGCAGTCCCCATTAGAATAAAGAATGATCTATATTTAAATGAAATTTGTTTATTGGCTTACATTTTTAAAAACAAACTTAAAGCCGAAGAAAAAAGCAAATGACTTAAGACCCCAACCAAAGTGAAACCGGTTCTTATTTTTTAGGAACGCAACCCATAACGATATCGGTATTTGAAAAGGTACTTGAAAGTGGATCCGATAAAATCATTAGGGTCTCCAGTCTAATGTAAAGACATTTAAGAAGTACATATGTTTAATCCCCTTTGACCCAAATATGTCTTATAAAAATAAATACAAATGAATCAACTATGTCAGTGGAAAAAATATGTATACATAATATTGTTTATACATGGGTGTGGTTGCATTCATAGTGTTCATATAATAATATTTATGTAGATATATTTTTTATGTAATATAAAATCACCTCGAGTCTTAAGCAATTTACAAACGAAAATCAAGTTTTCTTAATATTTTTTATTTGTATAAAAAAAATGTACAATAACTGATACTAGTTGTGAGCTTATTATAAAAAAATATAGGTTATACAAAGTACTTTATGCTTACATAAGTGTCAATTTAAAAAAATGTTTTGAAATTCAGGTTAAAACTAGTTTTGAACTAGATAAATTTGTTGTTATTTTTTTGTAGGCTATTGAAGTACAAATAAAAATATAAGCCAAAATGATTTACTGTTATGTGGTAAAATACTAAAATTAAAGTTTTAAAAACAGCCGAATCACTTACAAATTTATATGGAAATATTCTTAATACATAATAGGGGAGGATATGGCAGATTGGAACGTGGGGTGGATTTTAACTGGATTTAACTAAACTATTTATAGTAACTGATAAGTTTTAAGAAAGATTCGTATTGGTCAAATTTTATTTTTCTTAAACTATAAAAACTATAGTTTAGAAAATTAATGCGGCGGCCCTTGCCAAACCAAGTTCAAACCCAAACTATTCAAAAAAACTAATCAGAAAATAAAGTGACCTGAATTGCAGAACCTAATAAAATATAAAAATGTATAAATAGTTCAATTAAATCCAGTTCAAATAGTGCCTACCCTGAAAAACAAAATACAATTTTAAGCACATTTTTTCCTTAACATTGCTTTTAAGAATACTTCAAAAGTATTTATGGTTAAGTGTTTTTTTTAAACAAAATAACACAAGGACATAATATATAATATTGTCGACCAATGTGCAGTAAGCTAAATCATTTTTTTCATACTATTTAATTCTTTTCTCTAAATCGACTTGCAAATTATTTTATTACCATATATTTTTAAATCACTAGAAAAACGTTTAAAATTCAATTCATATTACCTTGGATAACGAAAACGACGAGGAACCAAATTGCCAGATAACCATGTTGCATGTTCATGATTTTTAGTTAACGTCCAAATTTTTTTTTGCCACTTAATTTTTCCGGTTAGATTATTCGCAAGTGGTTAGGTTTGGATTAGTTATAGTACTAATTTTATAGTTGAGACTTAGCCGTGTTCTTCGTGTTCGGTAAGCGACTAAAATCAATATTTAAAAATCAACGTCGAACACATTTTCACATTTTCACCAACGTTAATAAATCAGTCCGCGGTTGCTACATTTGAAATTGTATTGTATTACAGTTGTTCCCGAGTTCAGGGCGTGCAAGAGTAAATTTTGCCATCAAATGCTTAGTAAATATAATATATTCCTACCTAAAAGAAAATATACGATTGTTAAATTGCTATGAACCGAAGTGAAGTCTATGTCCAACACAATTGTAGAGGTCTTATATAATAAAAATTTGAATGGAAAAACATTTTATCCGTTTTAGTGTATGTGTTATTATTCAGCTTATAACCTCTGGATGAGCTGAACGGTAAATTTGTTATTTAGGTACCTAAAATTTAAATACCGTAATGGCTCATATTTTGTACACACACAATACTATTGGTACCTAATGCTATTGTTATTGTAGCTATTAATTTCTGTTGTCAAGTACATTTATTACTGATGATAACATAACGCAGCAATTTGTACGTTCGAAATTGTATCATTTTTTTCGCAGTGTAAAAGAATTCAAAGACATCATATATTTATTAGGATTATTTCCTCTAAGTCCGAATATGGTCTCATAATATTTGTCTACCACGTCAATTTGTTATTTAAATCGCTTTCTATGTATTTGATACACATTTTAGAGCATTATTTAAATATACATTCATAAAACTTACTATAATTTGTTTTACCTATATAAGTTATTATACCTCATAAGTTACTGCGACGGCATACACAATAACTTATGAGTTATAATAAGTTATATAGGTAAAACTGTTAAAAGAAGAAATACAAATTGTATGATAATAACAAATCTTAAGAATGAAATACATATTTCACGTTGGTACTCGACAAAACTCAATAATAATGTCATGTGGACTTATTTTGACCGGGATCATAGCTAACTTGGTCCTTACCGGTCGGCCTATTGGTGTGGTTTGCCGCAAAAAACCCGGGTGGTCACCCATCCGGGATCAAGCGGTACCGGTCGCAGCTTAACCTCAGGCGCCTTGCGGCAGCTGCGGTATCCACTGCGCCACACCGTACCCGTGACAAAACTCAATGAGATATGTTAAAATGATTTTGTCAATGTATACAATATGCTAAATATATTTTGAAAACATAAAATATGAATGTTAAACAATCAACGAAACTTAACCAATTACTTGTCTATGGAATTTGATTGGAGCGATATAAAATACCTATATTGTCGTTGGCACAATTTCTGGGCTGGCCCAAAACTCTGCAAGTTTGAATTAAAAATATTTTAATAGGTCATACCCTAGAAATCTTTTACTAAAAAAATTAAACCTTAAAATGTAAGCTTTTGGACAGTTATCACTGGTCCCCCACCTTAGTCCTGAAATTGCATCAATGTAAAAATGTTATATTGTTTTGTCAAATTTTAGAGACCTGGGAAAAAAATACATTATATTGAAAAATTCGATTAAAAATGATTCGTTTATTCGTAGTAATTCGTCCACTCTTTATCGATCCAAAAGCTTTTGTTGTCGAACAATTTTATGAAGAATCTCATGAAAAATATTGTATCAGTTGGCATAGAAGATTATTTCGTTTTGTCTATGTACGTTTTGAGCTTTTTGATATTATTTTTATTATTGTCCAAATTCGTCTTGTCTAATATTACATTATTTGTGTACTTTAAAGTTAATGTTTGTGAAACGCTGTCTGTTTCATCAATCTGAGTGTCCTCTCAAGAAATCCTCTGACCACAACCTCTGTCGTGCATTTTAATAGAAAATTATGTTTTTGAAGTGCTTAAAAACTATCTTAAAGCTACTTATGGGCAGATGGGCTATTTACATACGATGTAGCAGCATATGACTTAATGGTCACCGTTTTATTTACTCTTGTAAAATGTGTTGCATGAGTAATAAGCGTGCGTTTTATTTCATCAGTAAATACAGTACACACATTGCGTTGCGTGTTAGATTAGGTGTATCCGAGGTGTATCCGAGGTTTAGCCGCAGTGATACACAATATTGGTTTAAAACAGTATAATAATATTATACAGTGTGGTTTTTTCGTAAAGTGATCCACTTGATACCTTACAGGGTTCATTGAATTTTTTTCCGCTGTGTTTTTATACAATTCGATTTAATTATAATGATTTCGAAATAAAAACAAAACAATTTTTACGGAATTACATTATTTATTTAATCGTTTAATGAATTGACATAAACAAACTTAAATAATCGTATCTTATATTATCAATATGGATTATTATTGTTGTATATTTATTAAAATCATTAAATAATTAAAATACACGTGTAAATGAATAATAGAACATTAAATTTAAAACTTATAACCCATACTTAAAGCACTCCCAAAAAATATTCGTAGGTAAATTATTTAGTATAATATTCAATTTAGAAAAAACTCGTACAACTTTTTAGCGTTCACTCATTGGTAACATTAGTGTCATAAACCTTATATATAACCATGAATAAATCCACAATGTCAAGACTCTTGTCGGCTGAAAAGTAAAGTATTTTTAGTTAAAAGTATATTTTAGTTCTTTAGTGTTACTTCAACATTTTGCCCACTATAATATCATATTTATTGTGGAAACATAAGCCTAGATCTTATACTATGCTCATGATCACTATGATAGTTGTTTAAAACAAATAAGCCGTTTTGGTTAACGCTATAATTTGCAATATTACCATCGGCAACGCCATCTTTAAGGATAGATTTAACGTCTAGGTGACTGAAATGCTCGAGTGCCATTTTCTCTAGTTCATTTCCATTGAGTAAGCCGTCATGGTCTTTATCGAACACAACGAATGTTGCTAAAACTCGTCTAACCTCAATGGTATTACAGACGGTTTCAACCTGAGAAATCAGCAAAGTAATTCATGTAGCACATCTTAAGATTATGTAGTGTACAACAAGATGCTACACCGAATTTGCATAGAAAAGCAAATAATCTATTATAATTTTTTGGTAGATCCAATCATTTTGACTTGTATTCGTTTTTAAAGTTTAAGTTTTGATTCGCGCAAAACGATATTCATTGAAAAAATATAATGATTTTTTAAAGAAATTACCATGATAGCCTGACAACAAAACAAACTATAGCCAATGAACAAGTCTTATTGCTGTATTAATGAGTATGCACTATAGTTGAAGCTCTAAATTAAGACTTTGAGAACGATTTCCTATAATTTACTCATTTAATAAATGGACGAGTGCGTCTTGATCAAAAAATATAAAAAGCAATCGTGATAAAACTATAAATATTACTTCTGCATTGTCCGTTTGGTTGTATTCTGCTGAAAAAACCATCAGCTCTTGCAGCTCAAAAGCAGCCGTTTCTATAGTATAAATATTGAATATATTTTTAATTTTATTTCAAATTACACATAGAATCAGATTTAAAAAACATTAACACAATTATATAATAAATCTTAATATTTCATAAATAATATATAAAACATAATAAACGAAAATATCATTTAAAACTTAATAAATAAAACATAATAAACGAAAATATCATTTAAAACTTAATAAATAAAACATAATTTATTTATTCATTGTTTATAGATGACAAATTTCCCGATTAATTTAGTTAGTCTGCTTCTTACAGATAAAAAGTTAGTTTGCCAACTTTAGATGGAACAATATTAATAACAAACGAGATAGTATCAAAAATATATTCTTACGAAAGCGTTCAAAAACCCATTCCTCATCCTGGTCCTTAACTATAGATAACCCTTTAATAAACTCTGTTAGTTTATCAGGTTGAATGTAATCGGCATTTATTTTGTGATCTTTAATATTGTTCAGATCTACAATCTGTTTCACGTTTAGACCTCTGCCCTATGAACAAATATTAAAATGATGTTTTTATTATTAAGTCAAGCCTTTAACAAAACCATAAATCCTTACTAGAGGTTTTACTTTCAAAAAGCCATATAAGAACTCCGCGAAGTTAATTGCACTGTAACCTATGAAAATTAATATAAATTATCAACCGTAGGAATATAATTAACTGCCTTGTTTACTCAACATTACCTTCGAAATAATCGGCCAAACTTTTTTTCTCTTCGTCGTTTAAACTTAAAGCTTGAATGATATTTTGAAACTTCTCGGAGTTAACCAGACCATCGGCATCGCCTTTTTTTTCTTCGTGATTTCTGAACAGGCTCAAGTAAATTGTTACTTCGTGGGTTGATAAACTTTGGATCTATGTAAAAAATGGTGTGTGAAATTTAAAAAAAAATAGATTAATAACAAATTTTTCAATATTTTTTTTATTGGTAAGTACCATCCAGTGGTCAAAGGTCTTATTGTTTTTGGCCAGAAATACCATAACACTTTGCACTTTTCGACCGTCTTTCATATCTATATTTAAAAATAAAATTCATTAAACATATTTTAATCGAACTAGCAAAGACAAGTGAGTTAAATTGAAAAACGCTGTTTAAAAGATACTTTATTACCTGCTTCGTATGTAAAACCTGTCATATCCTGCACGCCCATATTTTTAAAAATTTCATTGATTTCGTCTGGTGAAACTTGGTCTTCATGGGATTTGTGTTTTTTGAATAAATCAATAATCGTTCTAACTTTAAATATATTTAGTCCGATGCTCTATAAAGGATCATAAGTACAATAATAATTTGTATTATTATGTTTTATACTAACTTGTGTCATGGTCACGAAGTACAAAGCACAGAGGATAACAGCAATTTTGAATTGCATGATGGTTTTGTTTTTCAAACACTTTGTTAAAACAAAAGTACGTCTTCGATACCAAAGTCGGATGAACAGTGGTGTTTAATTCGGTTCAAGTTGTATTCTATATGATAAAAACAACATAAGTATGTAAATGGAAAATGTACTTGTTTTTATTTTATTAACATATGATATAGACTTATTTTTATGACCAAAATGTACAGTTGTAAATATAGTGTTGTTCTAATAAAACTACTATTTACTTATGTGAAATAATATAACAATATATATTTTTTTTTGCTGTACCTAAATTACATAGAAACAAAAAACAGTGTAGCGAACGATGCATATTATTAAATATTCATATAATATTGTTTGTTTGTTTGTTAAAAAAAAAAAAATTCCACACACTATACTACGTGATAACATTTATTTAAGGGATGCGGAAATCCTGCTAAAATATTCATAGTTAGATTTGAGGCGTTTTAACATGATAATTCTTAACCGGATGACATAAGATGAAAAATAATAAACTACCATATATGGTGTATTAGCATTAAATTAATTTAACAAGAAAAACATAACTTTCACGTTTCTCATTAAGGCATAAAAAAATAAGTTGAAATTTATTTAAAAAATGTTTTGAAATATAATTCCAAATTTTTTTCATAAACCAATCGATAGTCGTTTGTCCACCGATGGTCTCTGAGAATTTTTAATTAAAAAGTAGAAGACTTAATCAAATAAATCTTTTTTTTTACAGTTACAGTTAAATAGTCGCCCAATATTGATATAGTTCTTAATGATATAACACCATCCCTTAAGTTTTAAAACCTTATGTACTTAATAGCTATTTAAATGGTAACGTTTATATTTTATACATTTTTTAAATAATATAGAGTGATTAATTGAGAATAAAGAACTAAAACAAGTGACTTGTCCTTTATTAATCACCCTGTATTATTATATTAGTTAGGGATAAAATACTCTTTAACATTTTGTACATTTTGTAGTTTTTCTTTTGAGAAATGAGAGACACTTAAGTTTATCGTCACTTAAAGAACACATTTGTTTTTTTTTTCTAGAGTTTTTTTATTTTTAAATTAGAACTATTCAATGGTTTTCGATTATAACTCATCGTAAAATTACTTCTAAAATATTATAAGACAATTAAAATATATGACAAAGAAAACTATATAGCTTTGAAAATAGTCATAAAACATCAAACTTAAAACTTATTATCTATGATTAAAACACTCAAAAAATATATTTGTTAGGTAGACCAGCTTCTTTCTCCGTAAGTATCATCATGAATAACTCCAGAATGTCAAAAGAAAGGTCGGCTGTAAAGCAAAATATTTTTAGTTAAAAAATTTATTTTATTTTGTCTCTAAATATACTTCAACATTTTAACCATTTTCTGATAAAACTTTTCATAATAATTGTTAAATCACTCATACACTCCGTTGCGTTACAGTCTAAATAGAAAATAAAGTAGATTAAACAAATAATCTAAAAATAACGTTTTTATGCGTCTTAAAAAGTATAAAATAACCCTCCAGGGGTCTTGATAACCAAATAGGACAGGTGAACTAGAAAAATGTGTGGCGCATCTTTCTACTTAGATATTAAAACCTAAGCTTTCATGCTAATGCATTAAGTTGTCTCTCATAATGCTGTCTCTCTAACCGAACGGATCAGAAAGTGATAGTATGACTTTTTTTTGGGAATGAAATTTAATGGATTTCCGTGCCACTTGCCTTAAATTTCATTGAAAATTGAAAAGACTTAATTGCTATTCTCTCCAAAGATTGTTTTATGTAGGTTGCTTCAATGTTTTTGTTAACTACCTACTTGCTTAACATTTAAAGTAATGTGGTGCTCAATTTTAAGTATTATTTTATTTAGAAGAGAAAAGATGATTGTGCATGAATTATGAATTAAGGTAGTTATTAATAAGAAGAGAATGTTATTATATATTCAGACGTGTGAAGTAGTAAAGATGCGCCCCACGTTTTTCTAGTTTATCTGTCCTATTTGGTTATCAAGACCCCTGGAGGGTTATTTTATACTTTTTAAGACGCATAAAAACGTTATTTTTAGATTAATTTTTTAATCTACTTTAGTTATTTTGTTCTTTTTCGTTTTCGTATGGACGTATTATAAATGTACAATGTTATAAAAAGTTTATAACATGTTATAGAAAAGGCTGCATGGTTAGAAGGATTATCATAAGAATTAGTAATCAATTTAAAAGCTTATAATTTTAGATTTATTACTGTATAAATTATCATAAAAGTTGAATAAAAGTTGTAAGAAAATGCAAAAAAGTGTAATGATGAAAACGGGTTTGAACCTGGTACCGCTCGTATCTGAGCACCGTTCACGCCCAAACGCACCACTCATAATTTTTGCTGGCGGGTGAAAAATAAGTCTTTTTGAATTGCAAGATTCCACCCGGAACGACGGTCAAGAAATCAACCCCATTTTATGCTCTTACACGTTCGGTATCATAGACGGTTTCAACCTGAAAAATCAACACAGTAATTCATGAAGCACGTTATTAGATTTCGTAGTGCACACGATGGTGCTATCCACTTGTAGTGTGATAGCATTGAGTTGGCCGAATTTGCATAAAAAAAATAAAACAGCATATTATCTATTATAATTTTTTGATAGGTCCGATAATTTTGTCTTCTATACGTTTTTAAAGTTTAAGTTTTGATTCGCGCAAAACTATATTCATTGAAAAATTATAATGGTTTTTTAAAGAAATTACCGTGATAGCCTGGCAACAAAAAACTATAGCCAATCAACTTAAAAATATGACTTTGCGAACAATTTCCTATACTTAACTACTACAATAAATGAAGAGTGGTCCTGATAAAAGTATACAAAACGTAATCGAAATAAAACTATAAATATTACTTCTTTGTTAGTCGTTTTGTTGTATTCTGCTAAAAGAACCTCCTGCTCTTGAAACTACAAAGCATAGTTCTCTATGGTCAAAATATTAAATACATTTTTTGTTTTATTAAAATATACTAGTTGAATCAAAGTTGAAAAACTTCAAATAAGTAATTAAATACATCTAAATTAAATAACAATTATTTTATAAATACAAATAAACATGTGTAACATGATTAAATAAAAGATAATTTTTGACTCTTTGCTTCGTACAGATAACCAGTTGTTTTGCCAACTCTACATAGAACAATATTAATAACCAGCGAGTTAATATTAAAAATATATTCTTACGAAAGCGTTCAGAAACCCGATTCTCATCCTGGTCCTTAACTATAGATAACCCTTTAATAAACTCTGTTATTTTATCAGGTTGAATGTAATCGCCATTTATATTGTGCTTTTTAATATTGCTCAGAACTGCAATCTGTTTCATGTCTAGACCTTTGCCCAATAAACAAATATTTAAATCATGAATTTATTAAGTGTAGTTTGACTTTTTTTTAATGCTTTAATGCGCGAAAAATCTACAAAATATATTTTTTTTAGACATTTTAAATGCTATGCCAGGCAAAAGAATAATTATATGTGTACTTTATCAAGCCTTTAACAATACCATAAATCCTTACTTGAGGTTTTACTTTCAAAAAGCCATATAAGAATTCCGCGAAGTTAATTGCGTTGTTTCCTATGAAAATTAATATAAAAATATCAAACCGTAGGAATAAAATTAACTACTTCGTTAACTCAACAACACTTTCGAATTTTCCGGTTAAACTTTTTTTCTGCTCGTCGTTTAAACTTAAAGCTTTAATGATATTTTGTAATTCCACGGAGTTAACTAGACCATCGTCATCGCCTTCTATTTTGTCATGATGTCTGAACAAGCTCAAAAAAATTGTTACTTCGTAGGTTGATAATCTTAGGATCTTTGTAAAATTTGTGTGTGAAAATAAAAAAAATGGATTAATTACAAATTTAAAAAAAAATGTTTTTTTATTACTTTCTAGTCGTCTGATGTCTTATTGTTTCTGGTTCAGAAATACCATAACACTCTGTACTTTTCGACCGTCTTTCGTACCTATATTTAAAAATACAATTCTAAGCATATTTGAATCGAGCTAGCCACAAGACGAGTCCGTTAAATTGAAAAATTAGTAAGTGCTGGACGAATATTATTTCTTGTGATATTTTTTTTTTTAGTGGGATAATGTAAAAATTGATTACAATCGTAAAGTTTAAACGCTGTTTAAAAGATACTTTATTACCTGCTTTATATGTAAAACCTGTCACATCCTCTACGCCCAATTCCGTTAACTATTCTTTGAATTTTTCTGGGGTAATTTGGTCTATAGCGTTTTTATGTTCTTTGACTAAATCAATAATTGTTTTGATTTGTTCCATATTGACTCCGACGCTCTATAAAATATCAAAAGTAGATAATAACAATAGATAATATTATCTACCATCATTTTTTAAAAATTTGTATTGCATTTATAAGTTGTATTATTATGTTTTATACTAACATATGTAAAATGTTAGTATAAAACATTTTGTACTAACATGTTAGTGTAAAATGTGTAACATGGCCACGAAGTTCAACGCACATAGGATAACAGCACTTTTGAAATGCATAATGATTTTTTTTTTCAAACACTTTATTTACCCAGAATTATGTCTTCGATACCAAAGTTCAAACTATATTACTTATACCACCATGCTTCAAAATGTTAAAATGCAATAAAATGATTTGAAATTAATATTTTATTTTTATGTTTTAATTAAGCCCTATGTCTGAAATCACACCACAAAAAAAACCAAAATAGTCAATATTAATAAGTATCTAATTTAGTTCAAGCTATATCAACCGCAGCTCAAAAAAAAACAAAATATATACATACATATAATATAAAAAATTAACATTAAATAGTTAGTAAAAATAAATGTTCAGACAATTTTTTTGATTTTTGATTACTACTCATAAAAACGGTCTAAGAACACAAAATGTTGAACGCTAAAATAATCTAAAGACAACTGTTTTAAGAATTTAAAAAGATGATAAAGGGACTTTTGCTGATGCTTTTAAAAAACATACCTATAACTTTTTATAATAAGACTGTGTAAAAATGCATTTATTCGTTGGTTAAATAAGTATTATAAAGCCAGGGAGTAAAAACCGGAATGATTACAATAGCAAAGATGTTGCTATGTATAATGTGATTAAAATAAATTAGATCATGTGATATAGTTATTTCTTATTAGAGCGGAATGAACACATAGATATTTTATGTCAATAATTTATATACATTTTAAGCACACAAAAGTATCCCCAGGTTTATAAAACTAAAAATCGATTGTTTTTAGATCTGAACAATTTTTATTCAGTGCATCAAATATACTATTATTATTATTTAAAAAAATATTTTTCATTATATATATATATATTATTATTTTAACAACAATAAACTTTTTTTTAATTAATCCATGTATTATGTTATTTTTAGATAGATAAATAAATGTTTTTCTACTAAATAATTTACAATAATACTTCCTAAAAAAAAAATTATCTGGAAAGTGAAATCAGATACATGATTTAAAAAAATAAAGTTATATGTTTGTCAATTTCAAAGAATACAAACTATATTTTCAACTTTAATGACAATTATTAGATTTTTCTTAGCTTGAATTGTTGATTTCCACATAGCTTACCTACAATGTATGAATTTTCCAAAGTTAAAATATTAAAACCACAAATTAAGTCAAAAAACAATTTTAAAAACCCCAAACAACCGTTTAGTGATAGTACTCGATAGTGATCATACATATTTATATAGGTAAATCATCCTACTAAATGAAATAATTAAAATATATTCAAATAATGCCAATTTAACGTGAAATAATATATCATTAAAAAAAAATATATAAAAAAACTAAAATAATTTTTATTCTATGTAGTGATCATAATTGTACAGCTTTAACAAAAAAATTTGAAATAATTAATGTCTTAATTATTTGTACATTAGTATCGTATGTGTGTGCACGTTAAGAAACTAAAGCGTTAAGAGAAGTCGGTTAAGACACTGTATAATGAAAAAAAACTGTCAATTTAAATTAGGGTTGAGTATAGAGATTAGATAGGCACTAATTATTAAAAAATACTTCATAAATAACAAAAAATGAACTTCTACGGTGTAAGTTTTCTGTTGGCCGCAGGCAAATTAATCGGTGACTGCATAGGATAACAGTCTGTAACCAATGGTAACAATAATAACTACTTATTGTATTAATTAAAGACAGAGTAGATAGAAGTAGCAATCAATCTTCTAAACGGACACGCGCCGGTTATGATTTCACTATAGTATTGGCCTAAAACAAATAATTTACATATATATAAAATAAGTCAGTAAGTTATTTAGTTGAAAATAAATAGTAGTCAACAAATTTTTCAACAAAAAATATGAAATGTATCGTTATCACCACACACAGCGGTTTGAAAAAGATAAGAATTTTGTACATCTAATTAATTTGATAATTTAGTTTAAGCGAAATGTAATATACTACTATACTATATATTATTATATATATTCTAAATCTAAAAAACGTACCGACATCCAACGACGCATATTAATAGGTAATGTTTGCACACCGGGAAACACGTCGATTTCTCTTGAACGAAAACCGTGAGCGAATTACGGACAAATATGTTATTAATAATAACTATTATACGTTTAATATATAATTGTATGTATATGATGTAACAAACTACAAAGACAAAAATTCACCAAAAAAAACAAAACACGCCGTTCGCCGTTTTTAATTTTTATTACTATATATATGATAACGTTTGACACACCGGGAAACAGTATTGAATAAAAAACCACGTATGACAATGAACAACAGTTTAATTAATAATAATAATAATAAATTTACGTTTAATTTAATTTAAGGAAAGTACAAACTCGGCAAAAAAACAACACACGCCGTCACCGTTATTATTTGATACGATAACGTTGTGACATGATAAAAACGCGCGCCAACGCCACGCGCTGCCTAAGCCGCCTCAGATGCTTGTGTTATGAGCGAGATGTATTATATGAATCCCATGAAAGAGACGATTAGGCGACTGGCGGGACGTCGGCTATTTGAATTGACATTTTATATATTAGATATCTTATACCGATCGCTCATACAGCGACAATGCTAGGACTGTGTGTCTGGGCGGTTTTACCGATTGGTCCACTTGTTTGTAAGCCTTTTATAATCACCAACAAAAAATTCAAAATACTTTAAAAAACTACTTGTTTTTTATTCTGTTTTTGCCAATTGTTTGAAATGTAAAACTGATTAGATACTGCGTAGTTAGGCGTTTAATTTTTTTATACAAAACAATACTGCCTCATTTTTATTTGTGACGTTTTAAAACTAAAACACGAATACTATCATTATTCATATAAATATAATAATAAAAAATTAATTTGTCTTTTCAAAACTTAACTATTTTCATAATACGCCAATTGTCATTTGTATGTCTGCAAAATTTTTATTAGACACCTAATATTTCTTAACTGGGTGAGTGATGACATAGGAGTTTTCCTTTTGAGAATTGAGAGACACATTATTTCTAAAATTTTGGATTTTTATAATAGAGCTATTCGATCAGTGTCGATTATAATATCGACACCTTATAACAGCGATTCATCGCGTTAATACTTTGAAAATATTGTTACACTGTTTTTAATTTGTGTAATGCATACAGGAACTAGATGGCTTGCAAGGCCTGGGATAGGTAATTATAATGATTTCGAAATAAAAACATAACTTGTACAGTGTTACATGATTTATTAAATCGTTTTATGAATTGACAAAAACAAACTTAAATAATCGTATCTTATATTCATCAACATGGATTAATATCGTTGTACATTTAATAAAATCATTAAATAAATAAAATATATGTGTAAAATTATACAATTTTGAAAAGAATCATAAAACATCAAATTTCAAATATATTACCCATGATTAAAGCACTCCCAAAGAATATTCGTTTAGAAATCATTTAATATAATATTTAATTCAGCAAAAACACATCAACCTTTTTAGCGTTAAACAACAATTACACGCTCCTTAAACATCAACCTGAATAATTCTGCAACGTCCAACAATCCATCGGCTAAAAAGTAAAACATTATCAGTTAAGAAGTTTATTTTATTTTGTCTCTAGATCCACTCCAACATTTTACCCAATATAATATTATGATATTTTATATTTATTGTTAAAGCATGAGCCATCTTTTTCCGAAGATATTTTTCATAGTTGTAAAACTACTCATTACTACTTTACACTGTAAAAAACCCTACACTCGTAAAACCGTCAAGGTCGTACTCTATGCTCGTTCTCACTATGAGAGTTATTTAAAAAATTAAACTCATTTTGATAAAGCTATAATTTTCAATATTACCATCGGTATCATATGCGTCAATGAGAGAGCCAAAGTTTTTCTTTTTCGGGAAATACATCCTCTCAATATGTATAGCTTCATGCTTACAGATTTTACCGTTCTGGTTATGGTCGAACTGATGGAAATCCGCTAACACTTCTTTAACTATTTCTGTTGAATAGACGGTTCCAGTCTGAGAAATCAACAAAGAAATTCATGTAGAAAATCTTTAGATTATGTTGTGCATAAGAGGACGGTACCCACTCGTTAGTTTTAGTGTTATAACATGGTTGCGCGTAAATAATATACTCTATGGGCTGTCATAGTATTGTTTTCATATGCACATGCATTGCTATATTAATGAGTATGCGCTATATTTTAAGCTCTAGGTTATGACCACACGGAAAATGTCCTATACTTTACTCCTTTAAGAAATGGGTGAATTCGACCTCATAAAAGCATTCAAAAAGCAATTATTATGAAACTATTAATATTACTTTTTTGTCGGCCGATCTGTTGTATTCTGCTGAAACAAGCACCAGCTCTTGCAACTCCAAAGCAGAATATTCTATGAGTAAAATATTGAACACATTTTTTATTTTATTAAAATATATACTCATTGAATGAGAGTTGATAAATCTAAATTAAATTGCGATTATTTCATAAATAATAAATAAAAAAAACCAACGAAAACATCATTTAAAACTCTTTAAATGAAATTTAGTCATAGAAAAATAAAAATAACAAACGAGAAATATAAAAAAATATATTCTTACGAATGCGATCAAAAACCAGTTTCTCATCCAAGCCGTTAACTATGGATAACCCTATGAAAAACTGTGTTATTTTAGTAGTCTTAATGTAAGCGCCATCTTCTTTATCATCTTTAATTAGGATCAGCTCATCAATCTGTTTCTCTTCTAGACCATTGCCCTAAGTACAAGTATTTATATTATGTAAATATTAAGTGTAAAAATGAATTTTGACTTTTTTTTAACGCTATAATGCGCTAAAATCTACAACATATATTTTTCTTAGACATGTTAAATGAAGGGTACAGGGGAAAAACGGTAGTAGTCACATTATGAAAATTTTAGAGTATAACAAAAACAAAGTTCGTGAATTCCTCTCCCTTTTACATAAGAACAAAAAAAAAATCACATTAAATGTTATTCTAATAAAACAATTATTTATTTAAACAATCTATTGACATAAATAAAAAAAAAATAAAGGCATAAATTGAAAAAAAATATTTGAAAAAAGAATTTTCATAATGTGACTACTACCGGTTTTCTTCCGTGTCCTTCAAATGCCATGCCAGGTAAAAGCATAATTATAATATATTGTGTATTTCATTAAGCCTTTAACGAAACCATCATTTCTTACCTGTGGTTTTATTTCAAAAAAGGCTTGTATGAACTCGGCAAAGTTAATTGTTAGGTCACCTATTAAAATTAATTTATATTATCAATCTCAGGAATAAAATTAAATGCTTCTTTAACTGAATAACACCTTCGAATCGTCCTGTCAACATTTGTTTCTCGCTTTCATTTAAATTTAAAGCTTCAACGATTTTGTTTAATTCCTTGGAGTTAATTAGACCATCAAACTCGCCTCCTTTTTGGTCATGATATTCGAACAGGTTCAAGTAAATAGTTACTTCTTGACTTGATAATCTCCGTTTCTATGTTAAAAAAAAGTGCATAAAAATAAGAAAATCAGATAATTTTTAAACTGTTTCATATTTTTTTTTGTTATTACCAGCCAGTGGTCAGATGGCTTATCGGTTTGGGCCAAAAGTACCAAAAGTTGTTGTACTTTTCGACCGTCTTTTGTATCTATATTTGAAATAAAAATATAATAAAATTCTTAGCAATTATCAGTCGAGAGAGCCAAGACGTGTGCGTTAAATTGAAAAATTGGTAAATATTGTGATGACGGATATAATTTTTGTGAGTGGGGTAAAATTTGATTACAACCGCAAAGTTTAAACCCTGTATAAAATATACTTTATTACCTGCTTCGTATGTAAAACCTGACAAATCCTGCACGCCCATATCTTTTATAATTTCTTCGATTTCATTTGGAGAAATTTGGTCTATAGAGTTTTCGACTTTTTCGAATTCAACTACAATCCTATTGATTATATTCCTAGTGAGTCCGATGCTCTATATAATATCATAAGTACAATAATTATAATACATTCCATTAAATTTTTTTAAATTTTGTTTATTGCAATTATATTATTTATTATATGTTTTTTACTAACTTGTGTCATCGTCACGAAGTATAACGCACAAAAGATAACAGCACTTTTGAAATGCATAATGGTAATATTTTCCAAACACTTTGTTGAACCAGAAGTACTTCTTCGATACCAAAGTTGGTTGAACAGTGGAATTCGATTCGATTCGGGGTGTCTTTTATATGGTGTGATTGATAAAATAATCATAGATATGTAGGTGGAAAATATTAGTAGGTATTTGTTTTGCGGTTTATTTTATTTGCATACTATATACTTAAAGACTTGTTCTTTGACCCAATTGTACATTTGTAAACTTATGGTGAGCCAGAAAAATAAAATAACAATATATTTTTATTTGCTGTACATCGCACAAAAACAATATTTAGCAAAAGATGAATTCTTTTAATCTTTATATACCTATAAACAATATTCGTTTAAATAAAAAAAAAACTTCCATACACTATAGTATGTGACTATAAATGTTCAAAGTACGTGAAAATCCTTCTAAAATGTGTATGTCATTAAACTTATCCACATAACTTACATGGTCAACGGGAGGGTGTCGTAATCCTCTCTAAGCTATCTAATAAAATAGGGACACCAACCTGTCTTAAGTAGCCAAGATGGGTATATGGTTATACTCGGTGTCATCCAGCAACTGGTTGGTTGTACCTGCGGCGTTTCCCATAGTGTATATAAGATATTGACATGGTATTTGGTCTCCTAGTCGACTATCTTAGCGGTAAAAACGATGGTGCTGCTTGTCGTAGAAGCGTATACTCCGGCCATCTCTATCGTCGCAGTTCTAAATTATTACGCAATGCCCGGTTTTACGTTTACTTGGAGTTCAGTAGCGAATTCCTTAAATCGGTTTCAAATCAAACCTGTTTGGGTCAGTCCGATGGTATGAGATATTTTGGATGAATCTAGGGAAAGACAATTGGTTCGCGAGCGTGAGGCTGAAGGGGTTTCTAACAGTGTGTATACTACCCTAAGAAAACTAGCCGGTTTGACTGTCTGGTCTTCCACTTAAAATATTATGTCTACTGGACGTTGGTTCTAAGTTATTAGAATGGTGTTGATTTTTAGGCAACCAGTCCAGCCGTTTCCTTTCTTTTACCTTCGTCCTTACAGCGGACAGGATCGCTTTCAGTCAGTTCAGGGTTTTGGAGAAGGGGGTTGAAAGGGGCTAGGCTTTTCGCTATTTTCTGTACCGGTGGGTAAATTGGAGTACTGTCAGTTCCAGTGGGCTTCTTCATCAATTTCAAAAAAATCAGTAGGTCGCTGATTTGGGTCGTTTGGGACAGTTGATATGCCAGGTCAATTCGGCGGAAAACGGACTTGCTGATATGGGCCAACGACAGATTTTTTGCATCTCATTAAGGCAGGGTTCTTATTTTTTGTTAAAATTAATTTAACCAATATTAAATTTTGGTCGATCCGTGTAAAAAATGTTCGGGTTACTATGATTACGGTTTTCTGGCATTATTTGTTTGTTGTTTTTCGGTTATTATGCGCGGCCTGTGGCAGCTGCTGGTTTCTAGGTCAACGATGTGTATATAATCTGGTAAGGTGAGGTGGCGATGTGTTCGCCAACCGGTAACCCAGAAAAAATCCTGCACATTATTTACTTTTGTGAAATAAAATAACAATACACTTTTGTTTGCTGTACATCGCAAAAAACAAAAACTATATGGCGAACGATGAATCTAATTAAATCTTCATATAATAATATTATATGTTTAAATTTAAAAATTTGATTTCCATACACTATACTATGAGAATCATGCGATTACATTTATTCCAGGGATGCAAAAATCCTTCTAAAATGTGTTTAGTCCACACAACTGACATGGTCAATGGTACCGTTTCCCACGCCAAGCTACGACTCGTCTAGCGACAATGATAGGACTGTGTGGTTTTACCAATTGGTCCGGTTGGTTTTACGCTGGTGCTATGGTATTAAGCGGTAAAAACAGGCGGGGGTGCTTGTTATATCAGCTTGTTCTCTGGCCATCTTTATGTTGGTCTGGGAGGGGGGGTTTGTTCTTACAGTTCTGAATTATAAACTATTTTATTAGTTTACCAATTTTTAATTTGCTCGTTAGGCCGCCATTGTGTCCAATGTCCCACTTATTGACTATTTCCAGAAAGTTTACTACATGAAATAAAGTAAATTTATTGGAAATATACTAAACACCTACTGAAATAAATTGATTATTTTAAGATATTACCTTATCGTATTGGCGTTAAATTTGTTCCACCGGCTAATCATGAGTGAATACAATGTATTATTTCTGGAACACATAGTACAATTGTAGGACACTAGAAATTGTATTTTATATCATTGCTACACACATTTACAGTACACGATTAATTATTTTTTTTAAATGACATTTCTAAATGTTACACGATAAAATGTCCAGGTAAAAATCCCGTGCTATGTATTTTAATTGAGAAGCCATATAAAATAAAGATGGTGATAATAAACATCCCCACGAAGTAGAAGAATGTTTAAAACGATTATTTCAAATTTAATTCAGTGACCTCAATAACATACAATTTGGCCTATTTTTATGTTTTGTAGTAAACATTTTAGGAGATATTATTATCGATCGATTTCTTTGGTTACTAGTCTACTGTATGACCCCTACAGTTTGGCTTTTATAACAATTAAAACACAACCTTAGGATTTATATTTTGTAAAGCATATAAGTTTCTTACCCAAATTAGGTATTTTTTTTTTGTACCGTTTATTTTAATTTATAACTCGTGTTGGATTTTTTTTCTCGACAATAGGATGTTGTTACATTATAAATACTTGTTCTGTTTCTAAAATAATCAGCGTTCAAATTTGTAGAACATTACACTTCTTATAATTTTAACGCTAAAAACTTTATGATACCAACATACATATTGTTATTTATTTATACTGCAATAATGTTTTAAATGTTGTCATAAGACAAAATAATGAAACAGACACTAACTGTACACACAGGTAGGGGGGTTGTTTATCAAATTCTGAACTATAAACTATTTTATCAGTTTACTAATTTTCAATTTGCTCGTTAGGCTGCCATTGTACTTAACGTCCCATATATAGACTATTTGCAGAATGTTTACTATACAAAATAAGGAAAATTGATTGGAAATATACTAAACAACTACTGAAATAAACTGATTATTTTAAGATATTGCCTTATCGTATCGGAGTTAAATTTGTTCCACCGGCTAATCTTGAATGGACACTAGAAATTTTATTGTATATCACTGCTACACACATTTTCAGTACAGGTTTAATTATTTTTTTTAAATTATATTTTTAATTGTTACATGATAAAATGTTTAGGTAGAAATCCTGTACTATGTGTTTTAATTGAGAAGCCTTATAAAATGAAGGCGGTGATAAAAAAACATCCCTCCGAAGTAGGAGAATGGTTAAAACAATTATTTTAAATTTAATTCAGTACCCTACAATTTGACCTATTTTGATATTTTGTAATACAAATATTAGGAGATATTATTTTCGATCGATTGCTTTGGTAACTAGTCCACTGTATGATTCTACAGTTTGGATTTTATAACCACTAAAACACAACCTTAGGATTTATATTTTGTAAAGCATATAGGTTGCTTTTCCAAATTAGGTTAATTTAAATTTATAATTTGTGTTGGACTATTTCACGGAAATAGAATGTTGTTACATACACATATTAAATACTTGTTTTGTAAATAAATTTTGGTTACTAGTCTACTGTGTGAACCTACAGATTGGCTTTTATAACAACTA